>NC_057759.1:4911618-4999856 GCF_004010195.1 Chiloscyllium plagiosum
GTGGGTGGTTGGGGGGGGGGGGGGGGGGGGGGGGGGGGGGGAGGTGATGGGGGGTGAACAAGCTTCCAGAGGAAGTAGTAGATGCCGGAAAAATTACGACAGTTAAAAGATATATGGACAGCTACATAGATAGGAGAGCTTTAGGGGGATATAGGCCAAACATAGGCAAATAGGACAAGTTCACGTTGGGAAATCTGGTCAGCATGGACAAGTGAGGACAAAGGGCCTATTTCCATGCTGCCTGACCTGACTCTATTTGGCGATGATGTGTCACAACCATTGACATGGGTAATATTTACAGATTGTAACAGATTCCACAGAAATTAAGGTTGTTTTATGAGGAGAGACTGTCGAGGTTGTTCAGAGGTTAGAAGGATGAGAGAAAAATGCATCACTGTTTATTGGTTAGCTCGATTGGATGGACACACAGTGATGCCAACAGTGTGGCTCAATTATTGCACCAGTTGGAGTGACCATGAAGGATTCTCATTCCCAATCTCTCCCCTTGCCTGAGCTGTGGTGATCCTCAAATTAATCCACAAGCTATCCCCCTCACACATGATAGCGTGGGATGGTGGTAACTTTATAATGTTTAATTTTAATCATAGGATGCAAATAGCAGATTGACAGATGAGACAGGAGAAACCTGCAACCAATTCTAAAAGAGGAAAGACTTCACAGCAATCTAGTTATGTTCAATACACGATATCAGTTGCATGACACTGTTATCTTTTGCTACAAATTCAGTGTATTATTATCCTGCTCCCAGTTGCCTGATGAAGGAGAAGCGATCTGACAGCTAGGATTTCCCAAAAAGTCTGTTCGACTATAATCTGGTGCTGTCTTATTACATTAAAAGCAGTCAGGTAGTTTGAAAGCTACTGGACCCAAAGAAGCAGCTCCATGCTAATACCCTCTCTATGACATCTCTCCTGAAAGAACCTGTGTTTCATTTTATCTTTTGTCCCAAGGGGTGTTTATGGAGAAGGTGCAAGTATTTGGAACAGCATCATTAAGTTGGGTTGATCTATTGGGATTTTGGACAGGTTAAGTTATTCAGTGTTCAGTTCTCTTTTATCTGTGTTTCTCTCGGTATTCCTTTAAATAAATTCTATTTTATTTAAAACTACCTGGTTTGAACAACTGCATCCCTCCTGGAATATATACTATACACCTGCTTAAAATAACTAGCAATGTTAGGGTCTGGGCTACATTCTTGAAATGGTTTGAAAGAGTCGAGCCTGGTCCATAACAATAAGCCTTGCTCTTCGTTAATGCAAGCCAAGCCCAACACATACGGAGAAATGCAGAGGGGGATAATCCAAAAGCTGAACTTGAAATCAAGAAAATAGTAAGATTTAGATAAAGCGTGAGACCCAGGGAAACGTGAAGACCAATTGATCATTTTGAAACTCATCCTTGGCGCTAGGTTATAATAATAGATACATATCAGTTTCGTCATGGGTTTGTGTCCCGTTAGGTGTTATTCCACAGATATCAGAATATGGGCCTGTTTCTGTCTGGTATTCATAAATATCAAGGGGGCGACGTTAAGTAAATTTTATGGACGAGAAATTGACGGCTGGTTTGCTGACAATCTGGTAAACCTCCTTTGCACCCTCTCCAAAGCCTGCACATCCTTCCAATTATTTGGGGACGAGGGCTGCACACAGTCTGCAAATGTAATGGAATAATGTCTCATACAGCTGCAAGATGACTTGCCAATTTGTATACTCAACGCCCTGACCAGTGAAGGCAAGCATGCCATGCGCTTTCTTTACCATCTCATCCATTTACGTTGTCCCCTTCAGGAAACTATGGACTTGCACCCCAAGCTCCCTCTGTATAACAATGCTCCCAAGGATCCTGCCATTTAATGCATACTTTCCTCTTGCAATTGAGTTCCCAAAATGCACCACCTCACATTAGTCCAAGTTTCCATTCCATGAGACCATGCCGGGAGCATTATGTGTGCAGTTTGTGGTCTCCTTATCGGAGGAATGATGTACTCACTATAGAGGGAGGGCAGTGAAAGTTTTTCTGATTGATTCCTGGGGTGGCCGGACTCACGGATGAAGAAAGACTGCATCTATTATGAGAATACTCACTGGAGTAGTGATGAATGAGATCAGAAACGCAAATAAACCCATAAACGTTGAACAGAAGAAGGGAGGGTAAACACAGGAAAGATGCTCACGATGAATTGCGAATTGGTGGTTGTAGTGATGGTGAGGATGGTAGGGGGGAGTACAGAACTAGGGAGTCACAGTCTATTGGACATGGGCACCGAGTGAGATGAGGACAAAATGTTTTCACGCAGAGAGTAGGGATCCTGTTTTTCTCTGGGTCTCCAATATATCGCGATTTCAGCCTGTAGATATTCTGGACTTGGCAAAGCTCAGCAATCAAAACGAGAGGAAGAAAGTCCCGAGACGGTGTCAGTGAGGGAGATTCCTAACAATCCTTCAAGGCCAGTCAACGTTGTTTTCATCATGTCAGCTCGACGTCAGATTTGGTTGTTTTTGGAATGAATTCGTGCTACAACAGTGAGAGTACTGCACCTTGTTCTGGAATCCACATTCTAGGAAGGATGGGATAGAACTGGGAGAGGGTGCAGAGGGGGATTTACCAGGATGTTACCTTGGGGGCTGGAGAGTTTCAGTGATGGAAATAAATTGGACAGATCAGGGTTTTCGTCAGAGCAGGGGAGATTCAGACGACGGTAGATGCCATGATTGAGATGTATAAATTGATGAGGGGGCATAAATAGTGTCGACAGGAAGAAACTTTTACCCCTTCACGGGATCAATCACGGTGGAGTAGAAGATAGATTGAAGGTTAGGGGTAGGAAGTTTAGAGGAGAGGTGAGGAAATATATTTTCACTCAAAGGATCTGAAACTCACTGCCGGTAAGGGTGGGAGAGGCAGAAACCCTCATCACATTGAAGAGTATTGAGATTTGTACTCACATAGACAAGTCTACTATGCCACGTGTTGGGGAAATAGGGATTAGAGAATAGTGAGATGGCTGTTTCTGACTCAATGGTTCGATAAGCCTCTAATTTGTGCTGGGGACTCTATAATACTGACAGATAGTTACGTTTAACAGAAATGTGAATGCTGTTGCTCCTCTTCCTCAGACTGTAAACTGTCTCGATCACTTCACATGCATAATTCCCGGAAAGGTTTGCAGTGGCTGCATTGATGGTGTACACGGCACCATGATGATGCACGGCCTCCAGGGCAGCGTTGTCTCTGTAAAATGAATAGTGAAGCTGGACGGAGGGCCTTGCCGCCCGAACAATGCACGTCAGTGTAATCGGGAACCCCTCGAATACTTCAGCCGTCGGCCCCACACTCAGCACGGGCTTAGCAAAGCGTTCTGGAATGTAACACACAATGAGGGCTCATCAATTAACTGTTATCATCACAGAGTGAAAGGCACAACAGTGACACCGGGCGAAAAATGTGAGAATTTAGTGTCAAAAGCCAGAGGAGAGGGCAAAACTGTATCTCTCTCTTGCGTTCCAGATTTCAAATTCTATTTTGATTCCAATAGATTCTTCGATTCATAGAGTCATACAGAATGGAAACAGGCCCTTCTGCCTAACTCATCCATGCTGACTAGGTTTCCTAAACCGATCCAATCACATTTGCTACTATTTCCCCCACTCCCTCTTAATCTTTCCTTTCTATGTACGTATCCAAACTTCTTTTTTAATGTTGCAATTGTGCCTGTTTCCATTACTTTGTCTGGCAACATTTTCATATACACACCACGTTGTGCTAAAACGTTACCCCCTTAGGACCTTTTAAATCTTTCCCCTCTCGCTTTAAATCTATGCCTTGCAGTTTTGAACTCTCCTAATCCAAACGCTTTTCCTAACGTGAATACCTTGGCTATTCACGTTATCTATGCCTCTGCCAATTTTATAAACCTGTATAATGTCACTCCTCAGACTCCTGAGCTTCCTGGAAAAAAAGGTCCCAGCCTACATATATCACGGAAATCCTCCACAAATCGTTTTTACACCCTTGCAAAGTCAACTTCCACAGCGGGATTTCAACACAGATCCCAAGAACATTCCTTGGGTGTCTGCATTAATAGCCCATTGGTAACTCCACCATGCCATCATATCTCTGATGCGTGGCTGGAATCTGCAGCCATCTGATGACTCAACTCCAATGTCTCCTTTCTTATGAATTTTTCGACAATTCCTTCATAAATAAAACATTAAAGTTTTGACTTCATAATCTGAACCATAATAGTCAGTCTTTCGAAATTATTTGTATCTCCTTTGCTATGCTAGTCAATCCACCTTGAACGTTTGTGGTCTAACTCGCTCACCCTCCTCAACTGAGGACAGATTCCCCATCGTTTTCCTCAGACCATACTCGTTATGATGTAAAATACTGGCCTCAAACCAAATCACGATCTTTGCCTCAATTAAACAGAGAGCAGCCACAATTTTTATTTCCCCTACAGATCAACGTCTTTTAACCTTTTCAACACCTCCTTAATTGGCACTGCACATTTCTTAATATGCGGCACATGAGAGAGAGATGATTTCACGATGAAAGATGTACCATATTATAGAACTGGAAAATGTGCGAAAAATATTTGCAATGATTTGAAAGAAACTGGACGGTCAGAGTTACAAGTAAAGTTTGGTTAGGTCGGAACTTATTTCTCCGGAGCACAGGAGGCTGAGGGTGACCTCATGGAGATTTTAAAATTATGAGCAGAATAGATAAGGTGAATAACTAAGGTCTTTTCCCCAGGGTAGGAGACTTCAAAACTTGATGGCATAGTGTTAAGTGAGAGGAGAACAATTTAAAAAGAAGCTGAGGGGGATCCTTTTTAAAAAGTTGGTGGTGTGTGTAAGGACTGAGCTGCCAGAGGAAGTGGAGGAGGCTGGTACAATAACAACATTTAAAAGACATTTGAACAGGTAAATGACGAGGAACCGTTTAGAAGGATACGCACCAAACACAGGTAAATGGGACTCGTGTAGTTTAGGAAGCCTTTTCAGCTTGGATGAGTTGGGGTGAAGGGTGGATGCCTCGCTGACTCTATTTGGCGATGATGTATCACAACCCTAATCAGGGGCCACGTGAACTGCTTGCAGTTTCCCTAGATCCCACCAGAATCTAAGGCTTGTATTATGAGGAGAGAATGAGCAGCTTAGTCAAACTTTATAAGGATGAGAGGAGGTAATGTGGCTGTTTCTGGCTAGTTCAGACGGCTTAACAGTCGGTTTGTGATGCAGACTGATGCAGACTGCAGCGTGGGTACAATTCCTCCTAGATCACCATGAAGTGCTTTCCATCTCATCTCTCCTCATATGTGTGATAACCCTCAAATTAAACCACCACCCAGTCTCGTAACTCGCTAATGAGAAAGAGGGACTATGGTGACTTTACTACCTTTCCCATTGCTCATAAACCATTAAAGGGAGGGGGATTGACAAATGAGACAGGGAAAGGATGTTTCCTAATGTAGGACAGTCTAGAACGAGAAGTTGTCGTTTCAGGATAAAGGGGTGAGGCAGATTGAAATTAGAGATGGAGAGAATGGCTTCTCTTTAAGGGGGAGGGCTGTTGGTATCGAGACAGGGAATAAGCTTGGATTGTTTTCTCTGGGGCGCAGAAGGTTGCGGAGGGCGAACATCGTACAGGTTTACGTGTAAAGTTATGAGGAGCATGAATGGGTGAATCGGCAGCAGCTGTTCCCTTGGTAAAGGTCAATAACAAGGGGGCATACTTTTAAAGTGAAAAGCAAAGGGGGAATTTAAGGATTGTTTCACCCAGAAGGTGGTAGAGGTTTGAAATGCACTGGCTGGGAGGGTAGTTGAAGAGGGACACCTCACAATCCTCAAAAGGTACTTGGACGACAAATTAAAATGTCATAACATTTAAGGCCGAGGGACCTACTGCTGAAAAGTGGGGTTAGTTTAGATTTAGTTTTCCTTTGGTAGTAAAGACATAATGGGGCGAAGAGACTCTTCTGTACTGCATAATTCAGAATGTCTCCGATGTTTAAATCCACAACCCAGAGAAATATAACCATTGCCTCCCACAGAATGTAACATCAGGTATGTACCTTGAACGTGAACATCAACAGACCGTGATGTGTGCCAGGAAATTTTACAGCTGTACAATCCACTGTCAGCAACGCTGTTTATTTTAATGTTGTACGCAGATTCACCATTTGTAGACCTCAGTGAATGAATCATCTTGCCTTTTCTATAAAAGGCAAATTTTCTCTCCGACTGACTATTGTATTTGTACCGACAGTTCAGTTTCATTGTCTCTCCTTCCAAAGGTAAAACTGGGACAACATGGAAAGCCACATTTCCATCTAAGATTGAAAGCAGAGTTGCATCATTACAGCTCAGCACAGGCTTTAATTACACTGGAAACTGTTCCGAAAACATTCAATTCCACATTGTTTCGGGAATAATTTACAAGTATCATTCCAGTCAACCTATCCCCGATATTTTCGACAATCTAGTGTGAATAAATAAATATCATTAATCTGCTTTCAACTCACATTCAGATTTGAGTACAGTTTAGGGCCCCGTGTCCAGGAAGGAATTTTAGGACCATAAGAAATCAGAATAGCAGGAGGCCATTCAGCCCCCTTGCCATTCGTGCAGTGTCAAATACTATCGGTCAGAACAGTTTCCTGTGTCAGCTGAAGTCAAATGCGAGTCGAGACGCGGAGAAGACGATATACAAGTACAACATGAAAATTGACACAACATTTTTAAAATGTTGTAAGTGTATAAGGCAGGACAGAGAATGAGGCAGATTAGAAAGCACAGATATGTGGACACAGGACTGACAGTTCTTACTGATATCATATGACACTCTCAGACATAAAATTAAAGTATGCTGTAGGCAATAGTGATGGTAAATAATACAAGGGTATCTGGGGTCTTTGGGTTGGCATGGAGAAGATGGGATGAATAGCCCCCTCTGTACTGTATTATTTTTATGATTCAATAGCTATCAATTGGACCCTGCCAGTCTTTGCAGTGTGAATATGTAAATATATTGACCATATAATGAATGTTACAGTTTGATAACTACACTCACACATTCACCAAGCAGGAACTGACAGGTATACATCAATACTAAACACTCATATCCACATACCCACTTGCATCATGTAGGTCACATTTATGGAGCTGTATGGGTGTTGGGTGTTGCCTTATATGGGTGTTGAAAATGTGTTGCTGGAAAAGCGCAGCAGGTCAGGCAGCATCCAAGGAACAGGAGAATTGTGGTTGGAGGGTTCCTAGGCGGAAGATGAGGCGCTCTTCCTCCAACCGTCGTTTTGTTGTGGTCTGGCGATGGAGGAGTCCAAAGACCTGCATATCCTTGGTGGAGTGGGAGGGGGAGTTGAAGTGTTGAGCCACGGGGTAGTTGGGTTGGTTGGTCCGGGTGTCCCAGAGGTGTTCTCTGAACCGCTCCGCAAGTAGGCGGACTGTCTCCCCAATATAGAGGAGGCCACATCGGGTGCAGCGGATGCAATAGATGATGTGTGTGGAGGTGCAGGTGTATTTGTGGTGGATATGGGAGAGTCCCTTGGGGCCTTGGAGGGAAGTAAGGAAGGAGGTGTGGGCGCAAGTTTTGCATTTCTTGCAGTTGCAGGGGAAGGTGCCGGGAGTGGAGGTTGGGTTGGTGGGAGGTGTGGACCTGACGAGGGAGTTACGGAGGGGGTGCTCTTTTCGGAATGCTGATAAGGGAGGGGAGGGAACTATATCCCTGGTGGTGGGGTCCGTTTGGATGTGGCAGAAATGACGGCGGATGATCTGGTGGGGTGGCAGGTGAGGACCAGTGGGGTTCTGTCCTGGTGGCGGTTGGAGGGGCGGGGCTCAAGGGCGGAGGAGCGGGAAGTGGAAGAGATGCGGTGGAGGGCATCGTC
This sequence comes from Chiloscyllium plagiosum, assembly GCF_004010195.1. NCBI lineage: Eukaryota > Metazoa > Chordata > Chondrichthyes > Orectolobiformes > Hemiscylliidae > Chiloscyllium > Chiloscyllium plagiosum. Next base: position 4,919,552 of record NC_057759.1, read on the forward strand.
GACCATGTCTGGGGGGACACCGCTGAGGCTAAACGCCAGCTCGCGGACACCTCCTCCAACTGCCCCCTTGACCATGACCCCACCTCCCACCACCAAACCATCATCTTGCAAACCATCCATAACCTCATCACCTCGGGGGATCTCCCATCCACCGCCTCCAACCTCATAGTCCCACAACCCCGCAAGGCCCGTTTTTACCTTCTGCCCAAGATCCACAAACCTGACTGCCCCGGCCGACCCATTGTCTCAGCCTGCTCCTGCCCCACCGAACTCATCTCTGCATACCTCGACACGGTTCTGTCCCCCTTAGTCCAAGAACTCCATTCTGGCCTCTTACCCGCCCTCGATCTCTTCATAGCCAACTGCCGCCGCGATATTAACCGCCTCAACTTCTCCACCCTTCTCACTAACCAGTACCCTTCCACTGACACCCTCCTTCGACTGACTGAACTGGTCCTCACCTTGAACAACTTCTCTTTCCAATCCTCCCACTTCCTCCAATTCAAAGGAGTAGCCATGGGCACCCGCATGGGCCCCAAGCTATGCCTGCCTCTTCGTAGGATATGTGGAACAGTCTATCATCCGCAGCTACACTGGCACCACCCCCCACCTTTTCCTCCGTTACATCGATGACTGTATCGGCGCTGCCTCGTGCTCCCACGAGGAGGTTGAACAGTTCATCCACTTTACCAACACCTTCCACCCCGACCTCAAATTCACCTGGACCGTCTCAGACTCCTCCCTCCCCTTCCAAGACCTTTCCATTTCTATCTCAGGTGACCGTATCGACACGGACATTTACTATAAACCGACCGACTCCCACAGCTACGTAGACTACACCTCCTCCCACCCTGCCCCCTGTAAAAATGCCATCGCATATTCCCAATTCCTTCGTCTCCGCCGCATCTGCTCCCAGGAGGACCAGTTCCAAAACCGTACAACCCAGATGGCCTCCTTCTTCAAGGACCGCAATTTGCTCCCAGACATGGTCGACGATGCCCTCCACCACATCTCTTCCACTTCCCGCTCCTCCGCCTTGAGGCCCGCCCCTCCAACTGCCACCAGGACAGAACCCCACTGGTCCTCACCTGCCACCCCACCATGTACAGCGTATCATCCGCCGTCATTTCTGCCACCTTCCCCTGCAACCGCAAGAAATGCAAAACTTGCGCCCACACCTCCCCCCTTGCTTCCCTCCATAGCCCCAAGGGACACTTCCATATCCACCACAAATTCACCTGCACCTCCACACACATCATCTATTGCATCTGCTGCACCCGATGTGGCCTCCTCTATATTGGGGAGACAGGCTGCCTACTAGCGGGGTGGTTTGCTAGTGCTCTTTGGGGGTGGGGGGGTGTTTAAAATAACTCTGCAGGGGCATGGGAACCTAGACTGTAGCTTTAGGGTGCAGGACCTGGAGTATAGGGAGGTTAGGAACATGGCATCAATTTCAAAGGATGGTGCCTGTAAACAGGAAAGTGGCTTGAAGTATGTATACATCAATGCAAGCAGTATACAAAATAAGGTAGGTGAACTTGCAGCGTGGGTCGGTACCTGGGATTTCGATGTTGTGGCTATTAGGGAGACATGGGTAGAACAGGGACAGGATTGGCTTTTGCAGGTTCCAGGGTTTAAATGTTTTAGTAGGGTCAGAGGTGGGGGTAAAAAAGGGGGAGGTGTGGCATTGCTTGTCAAAGATAGTATTACAGCGGTGGAAAGGACGATTGATGAAGACTTGCCATCTGAGGTAGTTTGGGCTGAGGTTAGGAATAGGAAAGGTGAGGTCGCCCTGTTAAGAGTTTTCTACAGGCCTCCTAATCGTCCTAGAGACGTAGAAGAAAGGATTGCGAGGATGATTCAGGAGAAGAGTGAAAGTAATAGGGTGGTTTTTATGGGGGCTTTAACTTTCCAGATATTGACTGGGAAAGCTATAGCTCGAGTTCGTTAGATGGATCAGTGCAGGAAGGTTTCCTGACACAATATGTAGACAGGCCAACAAGAGGTGAGGCCATACTGGATTTGGTTCTGGGTAACGAACCAGGCCAGGTGTTAGAATTGGAGGTAGGTGAGCACTCTGGGGACAGTGACCACAATTCGATGACTTTTACTCTAGTGATGGAGAGGGATAGGTGTGCACTGCAGGGCAAGAGTTATAGCTGGGGGCAGGGAAATTATGATTTCTCCAGTGACTTTATTCATCATCCATCAAAACTTACGACGAAACGTGGCTGGACTATTTGTCTGTTGGCCTTGGGATCGTTTCGCACTGTGTATCAGATGTTAGTTCTACTCTTTGGAATTCAAGTAGCCAGTATGCTATCTTTAAAGGGTTCCCATTTGTATTACATAGAAATGTTTCTGACTCTGGCAAATTAACCCGCATTTGACACAACACAATAAATCGGATGCATGGTAATGGTGGATTGAGGGATTACCCTGACCAAAAACTTGCACACTGTAATTGAATACAATATTGTTTCTGCGGCTGTTGTTTACAGAACGGCATGAATGTCCAATGCGGTGAGGCATGTCTTAGGATGTGTGGCTTGGAAAAGTAGACTGCAAGGCAAGAGTGTAAATGATATGTGGAACTTGTTCAAGGGGCAACTATTGAGTGTCCTTGATAATTATGTACCTGTCAGGCAGGGAGGAAAGGGTCGTGTGAGGGGGCCGTGGTTTAATAAGGAATTGGAATCCCTTGTTAAAGGGAAGAGGGTGGCCTATGTAAAGATGAGGCGTGAAGGTTCAATTGGGGCGATTGAGAGTTATAAGGTAGCCAGGAAGGATCTGAAGAGAGAGCTAAGAGCAGCAAGGAGGGGACATTAAAATTCCTTTGTTGGTAGGATTAGGGAAAACCCAAAGGCTTTCTATAGGTATGTCAGGAATGAAAGAATGATTAGGGTAGGAATAGGTCCAGTGAAGGATAGTAGTGGGAAGTTGCGTGTGGAGGCTGAAGAGATTGAGGAGACACTGAATGAATACTTTTCGTCAGTATTCACTCAGGAACAGGATATTGTTGCCGATGTGAATACTGACTCACAATTAATTAGAATGGACGGCTTTGAGTTATGTAGGGAAGAGCTTTTGGAAATTCTGGAAAGGGTGAAAATAGATAAGTCCCCTGGGTCTGATTGCATTCTTTTGCCCGAAACGTCGATTTCAAAGCTCCTTGGATGCTGCCTGATCTGCTGTGCTCTTCCAGCACCACTAATAAAGAATCCCAGGATTCTCTGGGAAGCAAGGGAGGAGATTGCAGAGCCATTGGCCTTGATTTTTATGTCCTCGTTGTTTACAGGAATAGTGCCAAAAGACTGGAGGATAGCAAATGTGGTTCCCTTGTTCAAGAAGGGAAGTAGGGATAACCCTAGTAACTAGGCCGGTGAGTCTCACTTCTGTTGTGGGCAAAGTCTTAGAGAGAATTGTAAGGGATAGGATTTATGAACATCTGGATAGGAATAATGTGATCAAGGATAGTCAGCATGGTTTTGTGAAGGGCATGTCGTGCCTCACAAACTATATTGAATTCTTTGAGAAGGTGACTAAGGAGGTGGACGAGGGTAAAGCGGTATATGGATTTTAGTAAGGCATTTGATAAGGTTCCCCATGGTAGGCTACTGCAAAAAATACGGAGATATGGCATTGAGGGTGAGTTGGAGGTTTGGATTAGGAATTGGCTGGCTGGAAGAAGACAGAGGGTAGTAGTTGATGGTAAAGGTTCATCTTGGAGTGCAGTTTCTAGCGGTGTTCCGCAAGGATCTGTTTTGGGACCATTGCTGTTTGTCATTTTTATAAATGACCTGGAGGAGGGGCTAGAAGGTTGGGTGAGCAAGTTTGCGGACGATACAAAAGTCGGTGGAGTTGATGACAGTGAGGAAGGATGTGTCAGGTCATAGCGGGATATAGATAAACTGCATAGCTGGGCAGTAATTTGGCAAATGTAGTTCAATGTAAGTAAGTGTGAGGTGATTCACGTTGGTAAAAGTAACAAAAAGATGGGGTACTAGGCTAATGGTCGGATACTTGGCAGTGTGGATGGGTAGAGGGATCTTGGTGTCTATGTACACAGATCTCTGAAAGTTGCCACACAGGTAAATAGTGCGGTGAAGAAGGCATATGGTGTACTGGCTTTTATTGATAGAGGAATTAAGTTCCGGAGTCCTGAGGTCATGTTGCAGTTGTATAAGACTCTGGTGCGGCCGTATCTGGAGTATTGTGTGCAGTTTTGGTCGCCATACTATAGGAAGGATGTGGAGGCACTGGAACGGGTGCAGAGGAGGTTTACCAGCATGTTGCCTGGTATGGTAGGAAGATCGTATGAGGAAAGGCTGAGGCACTTGGGGCTGTTTTCATTGGAGAATATAAGGTTTAGGGGTGACTTGATAGAAGTGTACAAGATGATTAGGGGTTTAGATAGGGTTGACCATGAGAACCTTTTCCCACGTATGGAGTCAGCTATTACTAGGGGGCATAGCTTTAAATTAAGGGGTGGTAGGTATAGGACAGATGTTAGGAGTAGATTCTTCACTCAGCGAGTCGTGAGTTCATGGACTCTCCCTCTTAATGGGCATTTAAACGGCCATTGGATAGGCATATGGAGGATAGTGGGCTAGTGTAGGTTAGGTGGGCTTGGATCGGCGCAACATCGAGGGCCAAAGGGCCTGTACTGCGCTGTATTTTTCTATGTTCTATGTTCCATGAGTGATAACTGGAGAAGATGCATTGGAGAGGATTGTTGAACACGTGGGAGGGGGAATTGCAGTCGTTAAATTGGAGATTTTCTGGGATGTCCTGAAGTGAACTTGTCCAAATGTCTTCCAAACGTTGTAACTTCACCAGTATCCAATACTTCCTCTGGCAATCCATTACACACACCAACCACTCTGTGTTAAAACAAAGTTGCACCTAATGACCTTTTTTAAAGTCTGTTCTCCCCACCCGACGGCAAAGAACCCCTGTAATTCACTTGATCTATGCTCCTCATGATTTTATCAATCTCAATAAGGTCAGACATCAATGTCCTCCGCTCCAGTGAAATATTTTTCCTATCTATTTTGATGTCATGAAACCCTCCATTCCCAGCAACACTCTGGTGAGTGTTTTCGGTACCCTCTCTGGTTTAACAATATCCTTCCTATAACAAAGCGACCAGAGCTGCAATCAATATTCTAGAAGAGACCTCACCAACCTCGATTTGACATCCCAGCTCCTATTATCAAACGTCTAACCAATGAAGGAAAGCATGCTAAATATCGTCTTAACCATCATGTGACACAAATTTCAAAGAATTATGTAACTGAACCCGTGTATCTCTCATTTCTATCACGTTACCCAAGGCCCTATCATTAATTGTACAAACCTTGTCCTTGTTCGTATTACAAAAATGCAATATTACATATTTATCCAAATTAAACTTCACATGCCACTCATCTGCCCTTTTGATGGAATTGATCAAGATTTCTTTGTAATCTTCGATAACCCTTTTCACCATTCATGAGACGACAAGTTTTGGTGTCATTTGCAAACTTACTAACCATACCTCCAATATTCTCAATCATATCATTTATGTAAACAAAAAACAACAGTGGATCCAGCCCCAATCCCTGCGGAGCACTACTGGCCACAGGTCTCTAATCTGAAAAAGAATCTTCTTTAATTAGTCTGTTTTCTGCCATTAAACCAATTTTGTATCCAAATGGCAAGTTCATCCTGAATCCCATGTGTTCTAACTGTGCTAATTAGTACTGGAATTAGGGTTGCTCGCTGAGCTGGAAGGTTCATTTCCAGAAGTTTCGTTGCCATACGAGGTAACATCTTCAGTGAGTTTCCAGTTGAAGGCTTTTTCCAGAGGCTCACTGAAGAGGTTACCTAGTATGATGACCAAACGTCTAAAACTGAACTTGCCAGCTCAGTGAGCAAACCTACATCCAGAACCCCAATCTGAACTACAAATCTTCTCAAAACACGCTGTACTAATTAGTTTACCATGCGGAACTTTGTTAAAGATTTCACTAAGTTCCAATTAAATAACGTCTGTCACTCTGTATTTGTATAACTTCATTAGAAAATTCAATCATGTTTGAGAGTTTCGAAGTTCCTCGTACGAAACCGTGCTGACTCTTCATAATCAATCCTTGCTTCTCCAAATGCACGTACATCCTATCTTTCATAACCATCTCCAACAGCCTCACTGGTCTATATTTTCAAGGCTTCTCATTACAGCCTATTTTTAACAACTGCACAACATGAGCCACCCTCCAGTCCTCCACTACTTCACCATATTTATAGATGACAGAAACGTTTCTGCTTGAAGCACAATTTCCTCCATGATGTTCCAAAACATTCTGGCAATTTGATAAGGTCCTGGCAATTTATCAACGTTAATGTTTTCTAAGACTTCCAACACTTCTTCTTTTGCAATGTGAACTGTTTTTAAAACACCAGTATTGATTTCCTTGAGCTCTCAAGCCTACATTTCTTTCTCAATAGTGAAAATTGACACGAAACATCAATTAATATCTCCTTGTAGAACTGCATAGTTTTCTTAGAAATTCCCTCCTCTTTCTTGTGAACTCCAGTGAACATTATCCGAATAAATCCAATCTCTCTTCACCTGTCAGTCCTGCCATCACATGAAGCAACCTGGGAACCCTTTGCTGTCCTCCCTCTGCAGCCTTCCTTATATACTGAGACCCAAACTGCACACATAATACTACTGGGTATGGTCTCACTCTGTACAATTGCAGCAAAACATTGTTTTTTATTCAATGGTGGCAAATGAGTATCGCGGACTGGCTAATATCTCAGCTTTTGTACCTAGTAGTCTCTTTGAGTGGGTGGTGGTGAGCTGCCTTCTTGATTCACTGCAGTCCATGTGCTGGACAGAGCTGTACAGTGTGTTTAGGGAGGGAATTCCATGATTTTCACAAAGTGATACTGAACAAACTATTGATTCATTTACAAATCACGATGGTGAATGGCTCAGAGGGGAAACTTGGAGGGGATGGTGCTTCCATGTATCTGCTGCTCTTGTTCTACTAGATGGAATGGGTCGTGTGTTTGGAAAGTGCTATCTGAGGATTTTCATTAAATTTCTGCATGACCTCTCGTTATTGAATCCTTCAACCTGGGAAAAAGCTTATCTCTGTCCACCCTGTCCATAGCCTTCATGATTTTGTAAACCTCGATCAGGTCCCCCTCAAATCTCCTTTTATCTAGTGAAAATAAACCTAACCTAATCAGCCTCTCTTCATACCAGACCAGGCAACATCCTCGTATACCTTCTCTGCACCCTCTCCAAAGCGTCCACATCCTTTTGGCAATGTGGCCACCAAAAATGTACACGGTATTCTAAATGCGACCGAACCAATGTCTTGTACAATTTTAATATGACTTGCCAGCTCTTATACTCAATACCCCGTCTAATGAAAGTAAGTATACTATATGCCTTCTTGACCACGCTATCCACCTGTGCAGCAACCTTCAGGGTACAATAGACCTGAACTCCCAGATCTCTCCGCCCATCAACGTTTTCCAAGGCTCTTCCGTTCATTGTATGATTCGCTCTAGAATTAAACTTGCATAAATGCATCACCTCACATTTGTCCGGATTGAAAGCCATCTGCCACTTTTCCGCCCCACTCTCCAGTCTATCTATACCCTTCTGTATTCTCTGACAGTCCCTTATGCTTTCTGCTACTCCACCATTCTTTGAGTCGTCTGCAAACTTGCTGATCAAAGCAACAGTGCACTTTTCTAGATCATTTATGTATATTACAAACAACAGTGCCCCCCTATACTGACCCCGTGGAACACCACTGGTCACTTTTCTCTATTTCGAGAAACTTCCTTCAACTACTACTCTCTGTCACCTCTTGCTCAACCAGTTCTTTATCCACCTAGCCTGAACACCCTGCACACCATGTGACTTTACTTTCACCATTAGTCTACAATGGGGAACCTTATCAAACGCCTTATTTGGATACTGACCAGCTTCTCGAGTTTTCTTGAAACTGCACACATCCAGACAAGTGGGGAATATTCCATCATACTCCCGACTTGTGCCTTGTTGATGTTGGACAGGCTTCAGGAAGTCAGGAGGTAATGTATTTGCTGTGGAATTCCCAACCGCTGACCTGGTCTTGGAGCTGTTGTGTTTATGTCGTGATACCAATTTCGATTCTGGTCAGTGGTAAACCCTAGGATCGTGATAATGGGGTGTCTACCATGTAAACATCATTGAATATCAAGTAGATAATGGTTAGAGAGTCTGGTATTATTGCTGGCCATTTTCTGGCAGGTGTGTGGCACAGATGTTACTTGCCACTTGTCATAACAAGCCTGGATATTGTCCAGACCTTGCTGCATTTGAACACGAACTGCTTCAGCAACTGTGAGGTGAATGGAGCTGAACATGATTCACTGATCATTGCACAATCAGTGAACATTCCCACTTCTGACCTAATGATGGAGGGAAGATCATTGATGAAGCATCCCTGCTCCTGTCCTCGAGTCTCCATGACTGGGAGCATCCTGTTAAAAGCAGTTTGCACAGATGCAGCATAGAATCATCAAAACATTCACTGGCACAAACTAAACGAAGGAATGACTGACCTGATACTGTGATAGTTAGATTGTTCGAAACCCACTTTCTATAACTCATTCCTAATTCACATCGATAAGATGCTTCATATGAATGTTTGGCACTTCCTATGGTGAGTGAACCATCTTCAGTTTCTTTTATGAACTTGTTATTCTGATACCACTGGAAACGCTTATGTCCTCTCAAGTTCTGGAATGGAGTCCGGCAGTTCATTACAATCTTCTCATCCCGCAGAGCATGTTGATGCTTAGCATCCAGAGTTAGCATTTCTTTGGAAACTGCAAAATAAATGTGACAAAAGCTGGATACAAAATCAGATTGAAATACAACAACTTGCACTTGATAAGTCAATGGTGTCGGTCCTAAAAGCGGGGAGATGATTTATGATACTGTACAGGGCTTAGGTGAGGCCACAGCTGGAGCACTGTGTGCAGTTCCGGTTTCCATTCATTCGGAAAGATGTGATTGCACTGGCGGAGAATGGGGCGTTTCAGCAATGTAGGGAGGCTGGATAAGCTCAGATGTTTTCTTTGGAGCAGAGGAACCTTACTTCGGGCCAATACGTCCACACTGACCCTGTGAAGAGTAACCCACCTAGACACCTATTACTCGACATTTACTCCAGACTAATGCGCTTAACCTACACATCCCTTAACACCATGGGCAAATTAGCATGGCCAATTCACTTAACCAGCACATCTTTGGATTGTGGGAGGAAACCGTGGCACCCTCGCAGTACTGGGAGAATGTGCAAACTCCAATCAGACAATCACCCGGGTCCCTGGCACTTTGTGGCAGGAGTGATTACTACTGAGTGACCGTGCCACCTGATAAAGAAGGGTAAGATTATAAAGCATACGTAGAGGGGGCAGAGGAAGCAGCTGTACCCTGTAGTTAAAAGGCTCAATAACACGAGGGTGCATCATGCTAAAGTGAAAGGCAGGAGGTTTGGAGGGTGAGTTGAAGATTGCTTGACGCAGCTGGTGTGAACGGCCCAGCTTCGACAGCCCTTTGTGGTAATGAATTCCGTAGATTCACTGTGTACAGCGAGAATAAATTCCTCCTCATCTTTGTCTTTAATGGGCGACTCCCTCAATTTATGATGCTGCCCCTCTAGTCCCAGACTCTCCCAGACAAGGGGAAGTAACCTCTCTCTGCATCTCCCCTGTTAGGACCCCCTGAGAATTTTCAATAAGGTCGCCTCTCATTTTTCTAAACTCTCATGAGTACAGACCTAACTTACTCAACCTCTCCTCATGCGAAATTGCCAACTCCTAGTTCAGATTCCTCACCTGACCTAAGTGACTCATGTTGAAAGATGCATATTTGGCTGAAAGTGGTCTGAAAGATCAGGAACACCAAATCAATGCACACTCCACTTCCATGTCGAGTTTTCTAGGTAAATCATAGTCAAACTTGATTACAAAGCAATGTGATAGACCCTTAGCTGTCTTCTGGGACGGGCAATAAATACTAGCCTAGCCAGTGATGCCATCATCCTGTGAAGGAATGATGAAAAAAAACCACTTACGAATAATGACAGTTACAGCAGGTGCTCTCATGAACCAAGGATAATGTCTTTTGCAGGAATAAGATCCACCAGTTTTACTGTTCACGAGTATTTCATAAATATTGGTCTGTGTCTTCTTGAATTGCGCTTCATTTTTGTACCAATAAAAAGTTCCTGCTTTATCTTTCCCACATTCCAATTTTAAATTCTCTCCTTCTTTTACAAAACCACTTGTGGGGTATACGTGAAGCATAGGCTTTACAAAAGCTAAAGAAAGAGAGAGAAAAGCAGGAAGGTTGAGAATCCAATCATTGCATTTATTGATCTCTCACCGCAGTAAACGCGGTGAAGTCTTGTTTTAGATTAGATTAGATTACTTACAGTGTGGAAACAGGCCCTTCGGCCTAACAAGTCCATACCGACCCACTGAAGCGCAACCCACCCAGACCCATTCCCCTGCATTTACCCCTTCACCTAACACTACGGGCAATTTAGCATGGCCAATTCAACTAACCTGCACATTGTTTTTTGGACCGTGGAAGGAAACCGGAGCACACGGTGGAAACCCACGCAGACATGCGGAGAATGTGCAAACTCCACACAGTCAGTCGCCTGAGGCGGAAATTGAACCCAGGTCTCTGGCGCTGTGAGGCAGCAGTGCTAACCACTGTGCCACCGTGCCGCCCAAACCATTGTGCCACCGTGCCGCCCACGGTGTTTCTGTGATGCCAACTATTTATCTTGCTATGTTTCACTTTCAAAGGACCATTCACTGACAGGCATCAGTAAATCTAATGTTCAGAAGAGTTAAGTGGACGGATTAACATAATGGAATCGAAGAATGCCTACAGGATAGAAACAGGCCATTTGGCACAACGAGTCCACATCAGGTTCTGAAGAGTATCCCACCCAGGCCCATTCATCTACCCTGTTACTCTAGAATATGCCAGCTCCACACACAGTCGCCTAACGCTGGAATCGAACGCAAATCCCTGGAGCTGCTGGAATCGAATGCGAATCCCTGGAGCTGTGAGGCAGCAGCCTAACCAGTGAGCCACCATGCTACCCCTTTATGTTTAGCCTTAATAGATGCAGGTTGATTACAATGTGAACACCTCTCAGCAATGCCAACACTTCAATCAAATCTCAACTCAACCTGCGAACATCAAAGAAGAAAACTCCCAATGATATTTTTTCTGTGTTTGGCAGCAGACCTCCCCCAACCATGGCAAAATGTTCCTCAATTTGCCAGGCAATGGTTATCTTCTCTTAGAGACAAACTAATTCTTGCCCTTTGACATTTAATAATGTTCCCATCACTGAAACCCCGCCATGTCAACATCCTGGTTATTCGTATGGACTATAAATTCAAGGGGACTTGCCATGTGGTTGCAAGAGCAGGGATGAGAATCCTGCAGAAAGTAACTCAACCCCTGATTCCCCACAAAGCCTGATCACCATGGAAAAGGCACAACTGAGGAGCGTGCTGGAGTACTCTGCAGTTGCCAATAGATACAGATCCATCAATACTTGAGAAGCTCCATGCAATCTAGGGGCAAAGCAGCCCCTACTTGTTTGGCACACGTCCAAATATCCACTCCCTCTATCACTGATGCTCAGTATACAATCATACAGAATGGAAACAGATCCTTTTTTCCAAAATGCCCATGACATGCATAACCTCAAACTAACCTAGTAACTCCTACCTGCTCCTGACCCGTATCCCTCGAAACATTTCCTATTCACATATCCATCCAAATGTCTTTTAAAAATAATTGTACCCGCAACTACCACTTCCTCAGGAAGATCTTTCCACACTCGAAGAATTCTCAGTGTAAAGCAATTGCCTCTTACTCACTTTTTAAATCTCTCTCCTGAACAATGCGGCCCCAAGTCTTTATTTGTGATCTCCATCTGGCATTTTCATTCCATTGACCCACCTGAACAAGATGCCTTTTGTAATCTTTTGAAACCTTCTTCACTGTCTTCTATGCCAACGATTAGCGTTATCCAAAAACATAATAACCATTTCTTCTGTATTCTCAACCAAATCATTTATATAAATGATAAACAAGAGGACCCAGCAGTATTTGCTGTGGAACACCACTGGTGACAGGCCTTCAGTCTGAAAAACAAATGTCTACCATGATACTCTGATCGCTGCCATAAAGCTGATTCTGCATCTAATTGGAAAGCTCACGCTGAATCCCATGTGATCTAACTTTATTAAGTAGTCTATCATGACGAAACTTGTCAAAGGCATTACTGAAATCCAAGAAAACAACGTCTCCTGCAATGACATCATCAACCTTTTTGATACCTTCCTCAAAAAAACTCAATCTCGATTGTGGCGACTTTTCTCAAACAAAAACCATACTGAGTACCTCTAATCATTTTTCCTCTCTCTCTAAATGATCACAAATTATATATTTTATAATCATCTCCAACATCTTACCCACAACCGAAGTCAGACTCAGAAGTCTATAGATCCTGGGTTCTTCTTGCAAACTTTCTAAAATAAACGTATAACCTTCGCCACATTCCATTCATCAGGCACCTGACCCATCGTTAGGCTAATATTTCTGGGAGAGGTCTCGTAATTATCTTCCTTACTTCCCACAATATTCATTCAATCAAGTTCGGGAGATTTTTCCAGCTTTATATTCTCTAAGACTTCCCGAACTTCCTTTTCTGTGATGTGAACTGTTTTTGAATCATCAGTGTATTTCTCTGCATTCTTTAGATTTTAATTAATTCTCCACAGCAAAACCGACTCAAAATATTCACTCGGCATTTCTCCCATCTCCTGGTGATCAACACAAAGACAAACTCCTTTGTGTTTACGAGTAGCAGCAGTATTTGCAATCTATAACAAGCAATGCAGAAATTCATCATAGATCCTCAAACACCACCTCCCAAACTCATGAGCATTTCCATTTAGTCGGACAAGGGCAGCAGGTACACGGAATGACCACCCCTTACATGTTCCCTTCCGAGCCATTCACCATCCCAACTTGGAATGATTTGGCTGTTTCGTAAGTGCCACTGTGTCAAAATCCGGGAACTCACCACAACCCCCCCCCCCCCACCACACACCAAAACTAAGGTCATTTTATGTCTACCTGCAGCACAGACACTGCAGTGTTTCAAGAAGGCTGCTCACTACCACCTTCTCAAGGTGACAACAAGGGTCAGAGAGAATAAATTCTGGACTTTTTCAGAGATGCCTATTCTCAAGAATCAATTGAATGTTAAACGTCATTTACCTGCCCACTCTAGTCTATCCAAATTCCCCTCTCATCCTCCTTCTCTCTCCTTCTTGTCTGCTGTATTCCTAAGTGTGCTGCTCTCTTATTATGGAAATTCAGCCTAGAACTGAAGTTAATGCCCATTAACATTTATTATAACTGATATAGCTTGTTCTGATCTGTGCAAGTTTCCATTTAATGCCCAATGGAATGTCAAAAAACGAGGCAGTAACGGCCATTTTCCACATTGTTGTTCTCAAGTATATTGCAGCAATGCCCACTGCCATTGTCTGTCAGGGCCATCACCTTGATTGTTGCTTGTGAATCTGTAATGTGGCACTTAACCTTTAACTTTCCAAATTTTTGAAAATGAATTCTGTGTATCAATTCCATTAAAACCTTCATTTATTGTCTGATCAGTGTTATCTGTCAGTTCATCTATCATTGACCCTGCCTTCATACTCACATTTAATGCCATACAGATACAAGTAGGCCATTCTGTCCGTCAACCCTGCTCCATCATCCAGTTAGATTCTGGCTGATCTAACATTCCTCACATCCACATTCCTGCCCCTTCCCTAGATTCCCTGAATGATCAAGGATCTATCTGTCTCAGCCTTCAACATACAGAAGGACTCTACCCCCACCACCTTCCCCACCCCTCCCCTCACGGCTCTCTGTGACAAGGAGTTCCAAGACTCACAACCGTCTAAGAGCAGAAATTCCTCCCCCATTCAGTCTTCAACAAGTTCCCTTTTATTCTGAGACTGCCCTCCAGTCCGACACTCTCCTATGAGGGGAAACATCATCTCAGTATTAACACTGCTAATACAGTAGAGCTGTTCAGCTTTGCACACAGGACAATCCCTCTATAACAGAGATCATCACAGTGAAATTTATCTGAACTGCCTCCAATGAATGTTCTCGTTCCCCAAAGAAAGGAAGCAAATCTGTCGCAGTGCTCCAGATGTGATTTCCCCAGCAACATTTACAGTTGCAGTAAGATTTCCCTATTCTTATACTCCAACCTATTGAAATAAGAATCTGCATTCCCTCTCCCTATCTGATTAAACTGTGCGTGAGCTTTCTGTGTTTCAAGCATACGTTCCAACAAAAACATCCCCTCCACACCAAATCCCTTTTCTGTTGCAGCTCTCTGCATTTTATCTCCATTTAATTAATACACTGATCTTCTGTTCCCCTTTCCAAAATGATCACAAGTCCGGACTAGAAAGACTGGGATACAATCCCATTTGTTGCATGCTTGGGAAAGATCGCTGAAAAGCTATGCACAGCACGACTTCAGGTTTCCAATCGATTAATGAAGGAATTTGCAGTTTATTCCTACCTAGGGTGCTCCCACGGAAAATAAGATTCCCTGGAAAACAGAAGGGGATTGAAACACAAACGTCATTATTTCTGTCAGTGTCCTGGAAACGATAAAGCAAACATAATGTCAAAGCAATATACGTAGAAAAGCAGCAGAGAAACATCACATGTCTTTTCTATAACTCAATGGGAACAGTTAACTGTTCAGTTCCATTGAAATGGAGGCAGAAATGTGAATTTATATGAATTGCAAAATGACTCCATTGGTTTTTCATACTGGTCTCATAATAGCAGCAAACTTTGCTTTATACCATTCCGTCCTTTATTTGTCCTCTCATTTTTCCTCCTGTTTTCTCTCTGCTCAGTTTCCCATTTCATTCTTCTTAAACTAGTAAAGGACCCCATAATTTTAGGTTTTAAAAAATAAATTATGTTTGGGAAGATGATTGAAAAAAAAATCTATTTCAGATGATTTTGCGTTTCTTGCCTTGGAGAGATTCTGAGAAACCTACAAAAGTCAGCCAGGACCTATCAATGATCTCCACACTGAGGTTTCTAGCTCAGAAACAAGAGGCGGCAGCGACAACAGGGCTGTTCTCGGTGCATCTCTAAATAATTTTGAGATACTTCCACAAATTCAGTTGTGTTTAAACTAATTTCATAAGAGATGTACGACCATCTTTTATCCAGGTTCAGAACTAGAGAGGTCTACAGCACAGGAAATTAACTTTCTGCCCAATGACTCTGTGCCGTTAAAAAAAGAAAATCACCTGAGTATTCTCTAATCCCATTTTTCCAGTATTTGTCACGTAGTCTTGGCATCCTTGTCTTTGTCTGAGACCACATCTGCATTTCCTGCTCCTTACCTTCAGTCTGTGCACCCCGTCCGACTTACCGCCATTATTGATCCCACCATCAAGGGGGAAATGATTTTTCCAGTCTACCCTCTCTATCCGCCTCATAATTTTATATATCTCAATCATGTCCCCCCCCCCGCCACTTTTCAAACTCCTCTGCACTCAGAAAAACAATCTCTCTCCATCTCTGAAACTCTTCAGCTCTGAAGGCTAAATCTCTTATTATTGATGAATAGTAATGGCATTTCCATTCACTACTCAGTGAGATATCTCGACCCTACATTGTGGCAGATTGTCCTTCCCTTTGCGGAATTCTGAAATTCTCCTGATATTTTTTGACCAATGTGCACACGTGTGTGTAACTTGCATTCTTTTCAAAGAAGACCGAATAGTTTTACACAAAGGAACTGACATGCTCATTCTTTTCTCTCTACCTCTCTCTGCCGAGAAATGCTATCATCTAAGCACCTAATTCCTTTCATTCCTGATTTCCGCCAAGCTTGGTTGATATGTTGGCCACAATGATCAATTTCGGCTTTCCGGGAACAGAAATGGAAGTGTGTGGTTATCTGCTGCAGAATGTAACCTCGCGTGACGGGGGAACAGAGCAAGTTTTTTTTTCGGAACAAGGTTCCTCTTTAACACACACTTACAGAGGATCAGAAGCACAGACATCTGCGACATTTCCGATGCGGTTTTGTAGCACAGCAATTTCCAATTCAATGTGACCTGGTGCCTGCTACATCAATGCCTTCCCTCTGTCACATTTACCTGTAAGAGAAGACGCTAAATTCAGAAACAGCAAAAGGAAGCTGTTCGCTCCATACTGTGCTCGCATTTCCACTTAATTAGTTCCTTTCACAGGAACAGCAATAGACCAATCAGCCTCCCGAGCCTGTTTTGCCATTCAATGGTTGATCTGTTGCCTAGCTCTATATAACTGCCTTTGACTCCTACCTCCTTAATATCGTTGCTAAACAAACATTGATCCATCTCGGATTGAAAACTAACAACTGATACAGTAACCACTGCCGTTTGTGGAAGAGAGTTCCAAATCGCTCCCTCCCTTTGTGAACATTTGTTCTGAACATTTATCCTCCATGGTCCTGTCCTAAGTCTCAAACGATGCCCTCCCCATTTTTCCCAAACAGTGGAAATAATTTCTCCTTATCCATCCTACCTTTGCCTGTCAAAACGTTCGATCAGTTCACCCCTTAACCGTCTAAATTCTGGAAAAAAGCAGGTCTTATTTGTGTGATCACTCCTCAGAATTTAGTCCAGGTCGCCTTCTTGCCAACCTACGTTGTACTCTGTCCTTCCTAGCACTGAGTTTGAGACAGCACTGCTCCCATTAGAACAGAAAAATAAGTTGTTTTGGAGAAACTCAGCTGGTCTGACCGCATGTGTGCAGAGATAGAGAGAGAAAAAAACAGAGTTAATGTTGCAGGTTATAAACACAGAAAGTAATGGAGAAACTCAGCAGGTCCGACAGCATCTGTGTAGACTAAGAACAGGGATGGGCTAAACGCAGGCAAATGAACATAGTTCAGTTTGGGACACCTGGTTGGGATGGATTAGCTGGGGTGAAGGACCTGTTTCCTTACCTGGGTCACTGGCGATTTCGTAGCAGGTTGAGGCACAACACTAAGGGATCCTGAGCCCGTTACTTTGCGCAGAGTCTTTGCTGCTTACAGGAGCAGAGAGAAACCGCAGCCATCCATCATCTGACAACCATCTCCGAGACACAGAGAGAGAGAAAGAGAAAGAGAGAGAGAGAGAGAGAAGAGCCTTTCCCCGATTCATAGTTCTGATAAGCACCCCCATCCTCACTCAACGAGAGAACCCCACATCAAACCTGCAAGGCCTGTGGAATAAGTTTTATCAGAGTATAACAGCCAGCACCAGAGCTGAATGCACGACTGCAGCTATCATGACGATGATATATTGTCACGGCTCTTTGTGCCATTAAACCAGTAACATCTGTGACTATAACATAAATCACTGGGGAAAGTGAAAGCAAAGAAAGTCCTGCCGCCCACCAAGACACGGCGACTCTCCATTGCCCACCTTGAACCGATCCATTTTATATTTCTATTCCCCTTTCCCCTTGTCCTGTGCACCGGCAGTCACTTTTTCCATTCACCCCTCCTCTCGCGAGAGTATCACAAACACCAATTTTCCGAACACTCTCACTTCTGTAGAAGGGCTGAAATGTTAACTCTGTTTCTGTCTGAGTTGCTTCAGCACTTTCAGTGATTATAACAAGTAGCATTGAACATAGAACTGTGCAACACAGAAACAGAGCCTGCTGTCCCAATGTTAACACAACACCAAATGAAACTGATCCTTCTGCTTGCTCTTGATCCATTCCACTCCATTCCTTGAATTCTAAAATGTTTGCCTAAAATTCACTTAAATGTCCTTATTGTGCCAGCCTAAACCATCACCCCTGGCAGTGCGTTCCAGACTTCTATCATTCTCTGTGTAAAAACAACTTGCCCCTCATATCTCCTTTGAAATGTGTCCCTCTCACCTTAAATGTATGCCCCATAGTATCAGAAATTTTAACTCTGGGAGCAAGATTCCAAATGTCAACCCTATCTATGCAAAGGATAATCTTACCGACTTTTATCAGGTTTCCTGTCAGCCTCTGCCGCTCAAGAGAAAACAATCCAAGCTTTTCTAGTCTCTCATTATAGTTCATTCCCTCAAATCGAGGCAACATCGTGGTAATCCTCTTCTGTATCCTTCCAAATCTTTCACATCCTTCCTGTAACGAGACAAACAGAAATGGAAACTATAATCCAACTACCATCATATGAAGGTACAATATTGCACCTTAAATCTTGTACTCAATTCCCTATTCAATTAAGGCTATACGACTTCTTTACCATCCTATCTACGTGCATGGCTACTTTCAGTGAGCTATATACTTGAACCGCATGATCCTCTGTACATCAGTGCTAAATGGTTAATTGGATAATCTTCCTTAAAAATTGATCTCGCAAAGTGTAGCATCTTACATTTGCATGAATGACACTTTATGTCTCTGCCAATATCTGCAATTGTACTGGATCCCGCTGTACCCTATGACTGCTTTCTACACTGTCCATAAGCCCACCAATCTTTGTACAATTTGCAAACTTACTAACCCACTAATCTACACTTTGATATAAGTCATTTATGTAATCACAAACAGCAGAGATCCCAATACAGATCCCTGTGGAACACCACTAGTCAAGGAGCTAGAGCCTGAAAATGACCCTTCCACCATTACCCTCTGTCTTCTTTGGGTAAGCCAATTCTGAATCCATGCATCCAAGTGACTGTGGACCCAGTGCATCGTAATCTTCTGGATGACCCAGCCAAGGGGGGGGGGGGGGGAGGGGGCGGGGGGGGGGGGGCATTGTCGAAGGTTTTACTAAGACCTATGTAAATAACACCCACAGCTCTACCCTCATCAATCGCCATCTCCTTGTCAAATTCAATCAGATTTTGCTGCCCTGCAAAAAGCCGTACTGAGTGTCCCTGGTTAGGCCATGCTTTTCCAAATGTGCACAAATCCTATCCCTAGGAATTCTCTCCAATAGTTTCCCAACCACAGATGTGATAGTCACTAGTCTGTGGTTTGCCACATTATCGCTATTTTCCTTCTTGAACAAAGGAACAGTATTAGCTACTTGTTAGTTCGTTGGACCTCTCCATTGGCTAGCGAGGATACAAAGGTCTTAGGCAAGGCCGCATAAAATTTCCTCTCTTGCCTCTCTCAATAAACTGGCGGACCCCATAGGGCCTTGGAGTAGATAGATACCATAGGGCCCTGAGACATATACATTTTAACGTTCTTCAAGATTCCCAACACCAATTCTTTCTTGATCTCAACTTGCTGTAGCGTATTAGTATGCTCCACTCAAATCTCACTTTCTCTTTCATCTTCTTTTCCTAGGTGAATATCAATGCTCTTTTAGGATCATACCCACACATGCTGCCTCCAAACACAAGTTCCCTCCTTTTTTCTTGACTGGTTCTACCTTCTCCCTCGTTATCGTCTGCTTACACTGAGACCTATTGAGTTTCAACATCACTTTCTATGTTTATGATCTGTAACATTAACTCTGTTTTTTCTCTCTCTCTCTCACTTACTTCTGTTTCTGTGAATTCTATTGCGAATGCTCACAGTCACGATTCAGAAAATAACATTGTGACTTCACAATTTGCATGTAACAATTTTTGGACACAGAGTCTAGAAGTATTGATCTGATATTTCCAACTGTACGCTGTGCCACTGATGCATCTGGTTTTATTTTACCACACGGACTATTTTAAAATATAATCGGTCAGACAATCATTGCTGACACGGGATCTGGAATTTGATTATCTGTATTGCAGTATTCATTAACGAATAAACTATGGAGGATGCTGGAAATCTGAAACAAAAAGTGTTGGAACAACTCAGCATGTCTGGTTGCATCCGTGGAGAGAGAGAAGAGGAGAGTTAATGTTACAGGTTATAAACACAGAAAGGGCTAGAGAAACTCAAAGGTTTGGCAGCATTTGTGAATAGACGCAGTACAGAGCTAACATGACTGATTGTAGATGCGGGAAATACCGTAAAACCTCAACAGCTCTGTCTGCATGGGTAATGCGACAGAACAGAGTTAAACTTACTGGTTATAAACACAGATATCGCAGCTGTTGAGTGTGACTCACCTTCTACATCCATTAGAAGGATCGTGAAGAGTTCTGTATAGTACTGCAGATGTGGAAACACCAATCCCCTGGGTAACTGAAGCATACCCTCCCACCTCTCACATTCAATTCCCGTCACAATGAACCATAACATGCTACAAGCTTTCCTGATTGCTTGCTGTAGCTTCACACGAACCTTCCATCCTTCCAGAACCAACTGCTTGGAATATGCTAATTTCCCGACTGGCAGTCTCTCATATAGTTAAGTGCATTGTTGTTTGATATTGAAAGAGGAAAAGGAACTACAGTGACAGAGTGTACAGCTGTGTCGCTGTTTTGTTGCTGTTTCCACTCAATGTTCCAGTCAGTACCCTCTCTCTGGGGGCCACTGAAAACAGCACGAGTGCTGGAACCATTTTGAGCAGAGGCCGCTGTGGGGCAAGCAGCTTGCTTTCTGTAAATGTCATGTCCAGTGTAAGTCAGAAAATGAGAGGAGGATGGACAAAGTTAAATTTTGTGTCTGAACGAAAGAATGAGCAGACTGATGGCTACTCGTACAGGATACATAACAGACTGGAGGCCTCTCTGCTTCTCACATCTGGTGTATGAGTTGAAGGCAAAGGAAGAACTCATGTCTGTTGCAGTTCCTTGTTCAGTAGATTCGGTTGAAAGGCCCTCAATGGATATTGGCAAATAAGTGAAACAACATTAACAACACCTCCTCTGAGAATACAAAGGGAGCTTATTATTTCAATGGAGGGAAAATTCAGAGTAATTTAATGCAGAGGGACTTGGGTTTCCTTGTGAATGAATCTCAGAAAGATAGTGAAATAACTCCGCGAGGTTGCTATCCCATCATCAAGTCACCTTTCAGTTACATATGCATAGTACATCACACTGACCAATCTGGCTCAGCGCCCACTCCTACAGTGAAAAGAACCCCTGCCACCCCTGTCTATATTTGTCAGTCAGGGTTCCCTGATCATGCCAGGTTAAAAGTACCAATCAGGGAACTTACATTCTATGAGGTTCACTTAGCAGACCTAATTTAAAACACTAGATCCCACCTTCCCTCAGTCCTGGTACATAGACCTGAACCTTTTGCTATGGTAACCCCTGGGGCGTTTTAGAACCAGGTCCTGTCCCTCCTCCTCTGCCTTGGATATCGGACATAGCCAGTCCCTTGCACTTGGAGTGTCTCGGAAGGAATTCATCCTCTTCCTCTGGCAGTAGCGGCGTTGAGACTGTGATACGACAGTGTCCATCTCATCCTGAGAGGTTTATTCGACACTAGGCAGAGGGGGAGAACCCATTAGTTCTGACAGCCTTGCTGGATGGTCTGAGGCGATGGGGTATGTTTTGCTCCTGCCCCAGTTGTGAGGTTGCTGCTTACATGTGGTCCATGGGCTCGGCTCGTTCTGAACTGCATCTTCTACCCAACTGGACGGACTTCGCGTCAACCATGCCTCACACCCACGTAGAGCCATTCCCATGGTTTTGACAGCAAGCTTCTTCCCTA
The DNA here is from genome assembly GCF_004010195.1 of Chiloscyllium plagiosum. Taxonomy (NCBI): domain Eukaryota; kingdom Metazoa; phylum Chordata; class Chondrichthyes; order Orectolobiformes; family Hemiscylliidae; genus Chiloscyllium; species Chiloscyllium plagiosum. The sequence continues at coordinate 4,941,306 of NC_057759.1, forward strand.
AAGTAAACTGTGTCTCTCACTTAGAAACGTCTTGGACCCAGCACTGGGTGTTTTTGATGCCGTTTAGCTCTGTCCCTCAGGTCTGGGAGGAATCAGGTTTAACTTGGGGTGGAGAGTTCTCATCATTAGCAACTTTGCATTAGATATGTCCCTGTAGCTGTGTGAGGAGTGCTGTGGAAGAATTACTCAATGTTCTATTTAAAAATTACCGGGAGACACAGAAAATCCTTCACGAAATTAAACTTCAATCTTGAAAAATCAAGGCTGTGGCAGTCTGAATGATGTCTTCCCTGACTGTCCAGAATGCCTTTGTTCTTCTCCAGTTTATACAATTTATTGGTCCCGTACTTACTAGATAACATTAGCATAACTAAACTTACTGGCTTGCTTCGTCTTTATAAACTAATCATCGTCTACCATACTGGTTCCCTCCATCACGCTTTACCTCTCACTTTACAACACCATCACTTTCAGCATTATCTCAGCTCCCAGTGATTTAACAAACCAATCACAATGCACTGCCATTATCCGGTACTGGAACACTGTAATTTGATCACGAGCATACATTACAACGCTAAATTAACTACATTACTGCCATAATAACTTCCATAGGAGTCATACTATAAACGAACAGGAAGCAGGACAGATTGGTATCTAGTGAAGCTGTAAGCTGCTTCTTTACGGAGAAAGTGAGGACTTCAGATGCAGGAGACCAGAGTTAAAAATGTGGCATGCCTAACAATATATAGTCAATGTGTGGTGCTGGAAAAAAACACAGCAGGTCAGGTAGCATTGGTGGAGCAGAGGAATCGACGTTTTGGGCATTCATCATGAAGGGTGTATGCCTGAAACATCAACTCTCCTGCTGTACTTTTCCAGCACCACACATTGACTATATTTTGTTAAGCATGCTGCCAGACCACTGGACGATGGATAATATAGAGCTATCCTTACATACCAAATGCCTTTCGCCTTTAGGAAATTGTCGTGATTGGACAAAGGACCAGGTGGATCTCATTGAGTCTAAAATCCCTGATCTGGGCCGTTTACTTTGCCCAAGCAGAGAGCTGTGGCTGACGGATAAAAACAGTAGTCTCAGATGATACCCCAGAAAACAGTCTTATATAATGATACAAACGCCTGTGGACAGTCATTTCAGCATACTTCTGGGAAATCGTATCCAATTACAATTGCAGACATGCATGGCTCATGTCCAGCTTCGTGAAGAACAGCGCCCCGCCAGATTTGCATATTTGCCCTTTATTTGAGGGTAGTCGTCCATCGACGAAAAGCAGTTGGTTATTTGAAAATCCCACAAAGGCAAAGCAAACTATTATGCTTCATAATTGGCACGACCAGTGCTGCCCATTCCGCAAACTGGGCAGGTTTGATGACTCCTTCACTTTCCAGCCTCCTGATATCTGCCTCTGCATTTGCACATGAGACTAATGGCTCTAGACGTGCCTCGCAGAATTTAAAAAATCCTTCTTGGCGTCTTTGATTCACTGCACCAGGGAGCAGGGTTTGTTTCCATCCTCAGACAACAGTCTGTGTGAAGTTTGCATTTTCACCCGATGGCTTCATGGGTTCCCTCCCGCTGCTCCGATTTCCTCCCACAGTCCAAGGATGTGCAGGTTAGTTTGAATAGCCAAACTAAATTGCCGTGGGATTAACCCTGGGAAATGCAGGGTTACAGCATGGGTAGGATACTCTCTGGAAGGTTGAAGTAGACTTGATGGGCCAAATGGCTTTTTTCATACAGTAGGGATTCTATTCTATGAGTTTACTGAAAAACGTGTCAATATTTAATTAGGACTTTACTCAGTCAGCTATTTTCCAATCGGAAAATTCTGAGCCAATCAAGTTGAATCTTTCTCAAACAATTTCACCATCAAGCTTGGGCCCGAGCAATTTAGTTCAATCAGCGGTAACTGAGTCAGCTGCTTTTTCATAAGATACCAGAATCGAAGTTGTACCCTTAGTCAGTAAGGGTTAAAATCAATTTAACTGTTCCAAAGCAGCTGCAGGTGGATTTGCTCAGGTGTGCACTCTACGAGTTCTCTTATGCAATTCAGGCCGACTGGGCATCATGTGCTTTCTGTTGTCCACATACCAACAGAAACTATAATCACCTGCTATCTTGCATGAGTACAATTTTTAAACATGAGCCATCTCTTATCCACCATCGACTACTTTAGCATGGCTCCACATTTCATCTTTGCCAATTCATGCCTCTTACATCATACGTCCCTTTATTTAGTTCCAGGATCCCAGCTTCCAGTTTAACTACTTGGCTCGTCATCTTCATGAAGAATGCTAACAAGTTACTCTTCCTCAGAGGACCTTTACATAACAATCCTGTTAAGGTATCATTTCTCATTGCAAAGCATCCCATTGTCCAGTTGGGTCTTCAACGTTTAAAAACCATCTCTCCCTTACTTTCTTTCTTTCGCTCTCTATCTGTCTCTCTTTCACACACACTTCAAGATAATGGCTCACCATCACTTTCTCAAGGGCAACCAGGAACAGGCAATAAATAGTGGCCAGCCAGTGACACCCACATCCCTCAAATTGCTTTTAAAAATATACAAACACATACTCATGGAAATACTCGACCATTTTATTTTGTCAAATATCTATGTCAATTAAAGACACCCAAGATTAGAGTTGCATCGTAATTGCAAGAGTCTTTGATGCCTTGCCGCATGCCTGATTAGGCTTGTAGGAAGGCTAATGGAATGTTCACCGCTATTACAAGACAATTTGAGCACAGGATCAGCGAAGTCTTGTTCAAACACACCGGACTTGGTTAGGCTGTACCTGCAGGTCTATGTGCAGTTTGGCTCTCCTTATCTCAGGAAAGATGCTAATTCCATGACGAGAGAGAGCCATGAAGATTCACCAGACCTGTCCCTGGGATGGGGCAATATCCAATGAAGAGACAGTGGGCAAATTGGGCCTGCATTTTCGAGGGATTGGAAGGATGAGTGACGATATAATTGAAAATACATGAACAATTTTTAAAGAGACATGTTACTTATAAGTTGAATATTTGCTGTTTGGGCGAGTCTAGAACCAGGCAGGATTTTAAAGTAAGTGGGATTTCGGATCAAGATGGGGTTTGGTTTTCCTTTGTTTTGCGCGTTAGATTGCAATCCTTTCGAATTCTGTTCCTGCAGGAGGCTAGGGTCACTCCATCACTGAGTATGGTTAAGATCGTGGCTTGTAGATTTATGAATACGAATCGTTAACTAGGTTATGGGGATAGAGTGTGTAAAATATATTGTAGAACTCAATCAGCCATCGTCGTCTTCAATGAGATGGCAGGTTCAATGGGCTGAGTGGCTCACACCTGTTCTTATGTTCCTCTGTTGGCGAAGCAGTGCTTCTTGTTTCTTTTCTCTCAAAAATATACTCAAGTACTTTCCTTCCTGAACAATGAAACACTCCTCTGAAATGCACAACTTATAGACTTGTCGGCTCAAATACTTTTTTCTCTGAAGTGATGCAGTGGCCATAAAAATAAAATCATAGCATCATAGAGGCGTACAACATGGCCACAGACCCTTCGGTCGAATGTGTACATGCTCAACAGATATCCTAAATCAATCACGTCCTATTTGCCAGCGGTTAGCCCATATTCCTCTAACCCTTCCTATTCACATACCCATCCAGATGCCTTTGAAATGTTTCAATTTTACCAGCCTCCATCACTTTCTCTGGTATCGCATTCCATATACACACCAACATTTATGTGAAAAAGTTGCCTGTTAGGTCTCTTTTAAATGCTTCTCCTTTCATCCTAAACCTATGCCTTCTAATTCTGGACCATCTCCCTCACCTCCTTCCCCATCTCTCTCTCACCACCGCCACTCCAGGGAAAAGATTTTTGTTTATTTACCATGTCCATGCCGCTGATAATCTTCTAGCCTCCATAAGGTCACCCCTCAGCCACTGACGTTTCAGGGAAAACAACCCCAGCCTACTCTGCCTTTCCCTATAGTTCAAACTCTCCAATACTAGTAACATCCTTGTAAATCTTTTCGGAACTCTTTCAAGTTTCAGAACATCTTTCCTGTAGGAGGGAGATCATAATTGCATGCAACATTCCGAAAGTGTGAAGTTCGACCCCAGCTGTCCTTTGTCACAGGGATGGATTGAAGATTATCAATCATTGAATCATGTCTCATCAAAGCAAACATTTCCAGTAAATAAATCTGACAAATCGTGTTTCTGTAAATGGCAGCTTTACCACATTTTAATTTAACTCTTGGCATGGAAAAGCAACATTATCAACTTTGTTTATTTTGTGTACATTACAAGTAAGGTGAAATCTAACTGTACAAATGATGCATGTGAAGATAGATAGATAGATAGATAGATAGATAGATAGATAGATAGATAGATAGATAAGATAGATAGATAGATAGATAGATAGATAGATAGATAGATAGATAGATAGACAGACATGATATTTGTTGGTTAAATTTCTAACATAATTTTTCACAATAGACTACAGTTCAATCAAAATGCCACCATTTCATTCACAGTGTAACTCCTGAGCTCTGGTTTAATATGCATGACTTCCTTTTTTACCTCCATTTACCTACCCATTTTTGAAAGAAAAATCAATTAAGTGAAAGGATTTGTTGTCGAATTTCATGCTGAGGATGCAATTATCCCCAGAGATGTTTAAAAGTTAGAAACGGGTTTAAAACGCAAATGTTAAATCTTAACACTTGCGGGAAAATAATTCACTAATTAGACAACAACTGAATTGAAATGACGATCAAGTAATGCATTAAAATCCTACTGCATCTGACAATTCTTCCAACTAAATTTGTGTCAGAACTCAGACACATATAAATTACTTTCCGAGTGACTTACACCGCTGTTTTAATGGAAGGCGAAATCAAGCTAATATTTGCATATAAGACCTCGTGTCAAGAACGGAAGGGTGTGAATTCTTCTCAGAAAAGAAACATCCTGAAGTGAGCAGCCTCTCTGAGTTTCTCTCTTCCCACACACGCGCGTGCACGACGCTAACTAACTCTGTAAGAATGTTTACGCTACTTCCTTTTTGCACCATCTTTTAGTAGCCACTGGAGTGGTTTTTTTTCCAAGATGTGTCAAAGTGGTGTTGTAATTGCAATAAAGTTAGGACTGAAAACATGCACTGAAACAAAACTGTATTGCAGTTTCAGATGAGTGGAAATCAGTGTTTCTTGGAATATCATCTCACTCAGCAGTGTGCAATAGACAGAACTGTGCCTGGAAACTTTTCTTTATAAAATAAAAGTGGAGGATATCGTACAGCATTGGTTATACGTTATCCCTGACAGAGGGAACATCTCAACATTTATGGAATATCCACGATTATTTGATGGTCTTGTTGCAATTGTCTCTTTCCTTCAGCTGAGAGAAGAAAAAAAGATTAAAATCCATCAGCACAAGTTCCAGTGTTTACGCTCATGTGTGTTGCTGAGAAATAAAGAAGTTAGTTTTGTCTGACAGTGAGAATCAGCAGACACACACACACACATCAGCAATGCATACTGTCATAGCCCCTAGTGTTCACAACACGGAATCGCAGATTGTAGCAGTGCTATCGTATCATGCAGCAGTGAAAGATTCTTTTACGGCCAACAACAGTCAAAGAGGGAGTGATTCCATCAATCCCCCACCTTGGATTATGGTTCACTTCTTTCCTCTTTTGAATTTATCTACATCCTGTTGCCCATTCATTAAATAATCTATGTCCAATATCGGCTAGCAGATGGCATTAGGTTCTGGAAGTGATTGAGGCGGAGGATATGTACAGGGAAGAACAGGGAAATGGGGTTAGAGTGGGTGGACATTTTGATTGGCATGGACAGGTTTGCGCTGAATGGTCTGTCTCTGTGCTGTAGGATTTTATGACCTAAACGATCTTTCCATGTGAAGCAGCATTTCAACTGTACCTTTGTGGGCGGCACGGTGGCACAGTGGTTAGCACTGCTGCCTCGCAGCGCCAGAGACCCGGGTTCAATTCCCGACTCAGGCGACTGACTGTGTGGAGTTTGCACGTTCTCCCCGTGTCTGCGTGGGTTTCCTCCGGGGGCTCCGGTTTCCTCCCACAGTCCAAAGATGTGCAAGTCAGGTGAATTGGCCATGCTAAATTGCCCGTAGTGTTAGGTAAAGGGGTAATTGTAGGGGTATGGGTGGGTTACGCTTCGGCGGGTCGGTGTGGACTTGTTGGGCCGAAGGGCCTGTTTCCACACTGTAAGTAATCTAATCTAAACTCCAATTTTATGCATTGAATTCAGCCCACCCAATGTGGCAAAGTCTAGATTGGCGAAACCAAACAGAGACATGGTGGCCACTATACGGAATATCTCTGGCGTGTGCACAAGCAGGACCCCAATCTTTCTGCAGCCAGTCATTTTCACACGGCATCCTTTTCTCATGCCCATGTGTCTGTCCTCAGCATGATGCATTGTCCAGTAAATCACAGTGTAAACTGAAGGAACAACATTTCATCTTAAGACTAGGCACTTTGCAGCCGTTTGGACTTAATATTGATCTCAACACCTTCAAATTGTGAACCCATTCCTTCCCTTTCTTTTAGATTGTTATATTATGTTATCGTGTCCACTCCCCCCCCACCCCCCCAACACACACACCTCCACAACAACCCCCGCCCATTCCAGTGGGGACTGTCTATCCTTTCAAGTCTGGCAGGAGTGTTATGAACCAGATTGGACTCGCTCAAAACATTTCAAAAACCAGCCCAGACCCTAACTTTGCTAATTGCTTTAAGCAGGTGTATTGTGGATATTCCAGGAGTGATTCTTCTGATCAAAGCACTTAGTTTTAAACTTAGTTCTAAATTGGAGAAAGGACAAGTTTGACCATATTAGGCAAGAACTTTCAAAAGATGATTGGGGGAAAATGTTTGCAAGTAAAGGGACGGCTGGAAAATGGGAAGCCTTCAGAAATGAGTTAACCAGAATCCAGAGAAAGTATGTTCCTGTTAGGGTGAAATGAAAGGCTGGTATATATAGGGAGTGCTGGATGACTAAAGAAATTGAGGATTTGGTTAAGAAAAAGAAGGAAGCATATGTCAGGTGTAGACAGGATAGATTGATTGAATCCTTAGAAGTGTATAAAGACAGTAGGAGTATATTTAAGAGGGAAATCAGGAGGGCAAAAGCATTGGCAAATGGAATTAAGGCGAATCCAAAGTGTTTTTACAAATACATTAAGGACAAAATGGTAACTAAGGAGAGAATAGGGCCTCTCAAAGATCAGCAAGGCAGCCTTTGTGTGAAACCACAGAAAATGGTGTAGATACTAAGCGAGTATTTTGCATCAGTATTTACTGTGGAAAAAGACATGGAAGATGTAGAATGTAGGCAAATAGATGGTGACATCTTGAAAATATCCATATTACAGCGGAGGAAATGCTGGATATCTTGAAGCGGGTAAAGGTTGATAAATCCTCAGGACCTGATCAGGCGGACCTTAGTACTCTGTGGGAAGCTAGGGAAGTGATTGCTGGGCCGCTTTCTGAGATATTTACTATCAAAAGGCACAGGTGAGGTGCTGGAAGACTGGAGGTTGGCTAACATGGTGCCTCTGCTTAAGTAGGGAGCTATAGACCAGTAAGTCTGACATCGGTGGTGGGCAAATTGTTGGAGGGAATCCTGAGGGACAGGATGTACATGTATTTGGAGAGGAAAGGACTGAATACGGAAAGTAAATATGGTTTGTGCGTGGGAAACCATGTCTCAGAATCTTGATTGAGTTTTTTGAAGAAGTAACAAAGCGGATTGATGAGGGCAGAGCGGTAAATGTGATCTATGTGAACTTACGTAAGGCGTTCAACAAGGTTCCCCATGGGAGACTGGAGAGCAAGGTTAGATCTCACGGAATAAATGGAGAACTAACCATTTAGATACAGATCTGGCTCAAAGGTAGTAGACAGAGGATGGTGGTGGAAGTTTGTTTTTCAGACTGGAGGCCTGTCACCAGTGAAATGCCACAAGGATCAATGCTGGGTCCACTACTTTTTGTCATTTGCATAAATGATTTGGATATCAGCAGAAGAGGTATAGTTAGTAGGTTTGCAGATAACACCAAAATTGGAGGTGTAGTGGACAGCGAAGAAGGGTTCCTCAGATTGCAACAGGATCTTGATCTGGTGGGCCACGGTCTGAGAAGTGGCAAGTGGAGTTTATAAATGCGAGGTACTGCATTTGGGGAAAGCAAATCTTAGTAGGACTATTCACTTAATGGTAAGGTCTTAGGGAGTGTTGCTGAACAAAGAGACCTTGGGGTGCAGGTTCATAGCTCCTTGAAAGTGGACTCGCATCTAGATAGAACAGTGAAGAAGGCATTTAGTATGCTTTCCTTTAGGATTAGATTGCTTACAGTGTGAAAACAGGTCCTTCGGCCCAACAAGTCCACACCGACCCACCGAAGCGCAACCCACCCATACATTTACCCACTCACCTAACACTACGGGCTACTTAACATAGCCACTTCACCTGACCTGCACATCTTTGGACTGTGGGAGGAAACCGGAACTCACGGAGGAAACCCACGCAGACACAGGTAGAATGTGCAAGCTCCACACAGTCTGTTACCAGAGGCGGGAATTGAGCCCAGGTCTTTGGCGCTGTGAGGCAGCAGTGCTAACCACTGTGCGACCTTGAATATGGAGTACAGGAGTTGGGAGGTCATGTTGTGGCTGTGCAGGACATTGGTTAGACCACTGTTGGGATATTGCGTGCAATTATGGTCTCCTTCCTATCGGAAAGATGTTGTGAAACTTGAAATGACTCAGAAAAGATTTACAAGGATTGGAGGATTTTAGCTATAGGGAGAGTTTGAACAGGCTGGGGCTGTTTTCCCTGGAGCGTCGAGGCTGAGGTGTAACCTTACAGAGGTATACAAAATTATGAGGGGCATGGATAGGATAAATAGACAAAGTCTTTTCCCTGGGGTGGGGGAGTCCAGAACTAGAGGGCATAGGTTTAGGGTGATGGGGAAAGATATAAAAGAATCTGATGGGGCAACTTTTTCACGAAATGCGTGGTACGTGTATGGAATGAGCTGCCAGAAGAAGTAGTGGAAGCTGGTACAATTGCAACATTTAAAAGGCATTTTGGATAGTTATATGAATAGGAAGTGTTTGGAGGGATATGGGCATGGTGCTGTCAGGTGGGACTAAATTTGGTTGGGATATCTGGTCAGGATGGACGGCTTGGACGGAATAGTCTATTTGGTGCTGTACATCTCTATGACTCTATAAAACAGACTTCATTTACAAGATTATCAACTGAAACACAAGATTGTCCTAACTTAATGTTGCTGTTGCAAATTATTGTAACACTTTCCATAAAGATGCTTTGGCACAAAGGGTAAACTTAAACACAGGAGAGATGTCAGAGATTGGGAGAATCAGCATGGACCTGCTTCCTCTGGTCCAGCAACTTTAGAATGGCTGTTTGCTAAAACTAAACCAAACCAGGCGAAACAGATCTTGGAGAACTGGCTACTCCACTTTCATTGAACCAGTGACTTTTTAAAAATATTTTAGAACATGAAAGCCTTTTGTCTGAGGCAGTATCTGATAGCTGTATTCAAATTGGCCCTAAAACCCTTAAAACCTAGACTTTTTTGAATCGCTACTTTTGCGATCTCTTTGAAAAATTGCAGGACAGCATCGTTACATGAGACATATCATTCCTGAGGAAGAGCTTATGCTCGAAACATTGACTGTCCTGCACCTTGGATGTCCAGCACCACACTTTTTTGACATACTATTATTCAGCCATTCTCACATTCCTTAATTCTCACACATCACTTAATATGAACTATCAACATCTTTTCTCCACTAACACTCTATGCCCAGTACCGCCACAGCCTCCTTTCCAAATACACGCACAAACACATACACAGCCACAAACGTTCACACACAATCAATCACTCTGAAGTAGCCAGCACGAGGCCGTACCCCAAGTGGAAGAGAGGGATTTTAAAAGTTCTTTGAGAGCTGTGGAATGGTGAGTATGATATTTTTATTCTTTATGTCTATCTCCCTTGATCTGGATTTGCTTCTTTCTGTATATCCCTGTCCCTATCTCCAATTATCTGTCTTTCTCTCTGCTTCTCATCCCATTTGCGTCTCAGGCAGCCAGACTGATGGATTGATTATAGTTTCAAAATTTGAAAAAGAAACAAAGATGCCTCGTAATCAGAAACAAAATCCACGATTGCTGCAGAAACTCAGCAGGTCAGTCTACACCTTTGGAGAGAAAGCTGACTTAACGTTTGGGTCCAGTGACACTTCTTCTGACCATGGTATGTGGGGACTGGAATAAGGACACAGGGAGAAGGTACTCAGGAGGTAACATGTTTGAACTTGATATTGAGTCCGGACAGCTGCATGGTCTCCAAACAGGAAGTGAGGTGCTGTTCTTTTACTTTGTGCTGTTCTTCCAGCTATTCTGATCTTCCAGCATGTACTGAGGTTCGCCGGAACACTGCAGCAAGACACTGAGATGGAATTGTTGTCCGTGTTAGAACACTTAGGTACTGAAATGGCAGGCAACTGGAAGCCTGGTCGTTTTTGCCGACAGAATGTATGTGTTAGTCCAATGTCCTTACCTCAACCTCTCACTTCAAACCTTGTCATCACATGGGCTGCTAAGACACGACCCATTGTCAGCCACTGACAGTGCCCATGAGCAGCCATTCATTCTCCCAGGGGCTGACCTTCACTCACTCCTTTGTATGCCCAAGCATTTTTCTCTCTTTCTGGGCCCCCACTCCACCTATGATTCACTCCTTTCCCATTTACCCATCACCCCCACCCAATACTTTTTGCGGCATATGTACCAGACATTTTCCTCAATACCATCACTTCTGACAAAGGGTCTCTGGACCAGAAACGATAACTTTGATTTCTCTCCACAGATGCTGCCTAACATGTTGAATTTTCCCAGTCATTTGTAACTATATTTTAAAAATTGATTTTCGTTTCAATCATTCATGGGATTTGGGCATCTCCAGCTCGGCCAGGCAGGTTTTACTGACCATTATAAATTACCTGGAGGGGAGTTAAGCGTCATCCATATTGCTGTGAGTCTGGAGTCACATGTAGGCCACACCAGGTAAGAATGGCAGATTTCCTTCCCTGAAGGACATGAGTGAACCAGATAGGATTTTCGTACAATGATCGTCATTAAATTCTGAATTCCAGGTTTTACTTTAATTTAAGTTAAATCCTGCTGTCTGCCATGGTAGGATTTGATCTCAGATCATTATTTGCGTTCTAGATTAAATGCCAAGTGATAATGCTACTGGGACGTCGCCTCTCCTGCGAATATGTTAGGAGTCAATATTCAACTATGGCTGCCCATCAGGCATTCTCAAAGATTTAAGAATTTCACACAATACTCTAGTCATCAAAACATTCACTCGACTTCCTGAAAAAAGATCCTGAGAACCACAGGAAAGTAATTAAGTGATCATGAAGGAGATGACAAGGAAGAAACAGAATCCAACAGGGGAAATGTGGCGCTGGGTTAATCTGTCCATCCAAACATTCTGTGATCTATCATGGTTTCAGTCACCAATCAGCGGAACTATGGCCCTTCGACCGGACTTCTTATCGAGAAGTGACGGTCAGACTCAGAAATAAAACTTCACCTTTTTTTTGTGATTGCACTGAGCGTTTATGTTAAGTGTATTGAATATGATTGTAACCATTTATCGATGCAATGGTATAGAGTTAACGTTGCTGGGCTGGAACACCCAGGTTAATGGTCTGAGGCTGTGAATTGAAACCTCATTGTGGTAGATGGTAAAATTTGAACTCAGGGGCAAATCTGGAGTTACAAATCACTCAACAACCAGGTTATAGTCCAACAGATTTATTTGGAAGCACTAGCTTTAGAAGAACTGCTGCTTCGACAGGTGGTTGTGGAGTGAAAGATCGTAAGACACCGAATTTGTAGCAAATGTTTACAGTTTGTTGTAACTGAAATTATACATTGAAAAAGACCTGGATTGTTTGTTAAGTCTCTCATCTTTCAGAATGACCATGTTGGTTTGAGTTCTTGTATATGTAAATCAGTGAACTTTTTTAAAGTTGCATTCTGAAGTGAACTTTAACAATAGGTGCCATGTCGGACCAGATAATGCATTGAAGGTACGAGGTGTCCTTCAATGATTCCTGAAGAAGGGCTCATGCCTGAAACGTCGATTCTCCTGCTCCTTGGATGCTGCCTGACCTGCTGCGCTTTTCCAGCAACACATTTTCAGCTCAGATTCCTCTGTGCCAAAGCACTCTGAACATTCTTACCGTTGAGAGAATGTCGTCTTTTTAATCTTCCATCCTCATACTTACCCACATCAAACTGTCAAATAGTGACCCATTCACCATTCGCATCCTTCCTCAACTTAATTAAAATTGTACACCACAACAGCCATGTATGGCTGGTCACGTTCAGGTTCCAATTAAAGGTATCCCCCTACTTTGGATAATGGAATAATCAGCACTAGTAATACTCAGGGAATATCAAGGGTAAATGGTTAGATTGCCAAATATCAGACATAGTCTTTTTTTAAAATCCCTTAAGTAAATAATAGATCTCATGGATGCTGATGTAAAACTGCTTAGTTTGCATTACTTGTCCTCAAATTCCTGATGTGGATGGCTCCAGTTGTGAATTGCATTTGACCAGGCTGCTATCTTTAGTAAACGCCTCAATTCCTGCTTTACTGCTGGCTGTACATTTACCCATTCACTAGGAGGTATATTCTCTGTTTCTACGGGGATAACACTTGAGAACGGAAGTGAGGAGGAACATCGTCAGCCTGAGCGAGGGGTGGGGGGGGGGGGGGGGGGTGAATCTGGGGAACTCATTGCTGCAGAGAGTTATGGAGACCAAGTCAGTGAGTGTATTTAAGACAGAAATAAAGAAATTTTCGATTGATCTGGGGATTAAGATTTATAAGGAATTGGCAGGAGAAAGGTTTCTCAAACCCAATCAGCTAGGATTGAATGGCAGAGCAGAATCGATTATCTAAAAGGATTAATTCTACAACTATATCTAATGGACGGTCATTCTTATGGAAATTCATGTGACTCCTTCCCCAAAATAACCAGCTCTACACTGGATTTGCTTATTTTCTGCTCATTTATTTGACTTTCATTTCAAGCCAATCCCTGTTCTATGATATAGTCACGGGACATTCTCTCGAGTGTGAACAGTTAAATGTATACAGGAACCTGGGCTCCATTCAGAAGATACTTTCACAATGTTAGCAGGATGCCCATAAGCTTACACTTCCCCATGCATTCCATATGTATTATGGCAATTAATTGTTCTTTTGTTAACTTCCTGCAGGGGAACGCAAGGATCTAACAAAACGTACTGTTCACGTCTCCACAAAAGGAGTATAATGATCGAAGTGGGAATCAGTTCAATTGAAGTTTCTAATGTGTCTCCAGAAGATGGTTTACAGCGTGTGCTTTCTGGTAGTTGTTCCACACCAGTGCCATCTTTCATGCTGCTCCTTCCCTCTCTCTCATACACATTCAGGAAACTGCGAAGCTTCTCATCCAATGGTGAGAGAGGGCCTTCAGTCCATTGAATTTGTACTGCCAAGTACCGTTATAAATACAGCAGTACAACTTCACAGTCCATTGACTCGGATTATTAATGTCCTTCAGGGGAAGGATTTAATCTAGAGCACCCTAGCTGTGACTCCAAACTCAAACATTGCACGTTCATCCTAACTAGCCCTCTGGGCAATTTAGAATGGGCAAATTTGCAAGGAACATCAATCCATAAATAATATTAGTTTTTATTTACATCAGGTAATTAGACAGGTTTAGCTAAGAATTACAAAAGAGAAAGTGGGGACGGCAGATTCTCGAAGTCAAAATCGAAAACAGTCGCACTTGTAAAACAGAGCAGGTCAGGCAGAATCCGAGGAGCAGGAGAATCGATTTTTCCAGCATAAGCCCTTCATCAAGGATGTGTTTGGGGGGAGGGGAAGAAGGGTGTTGAAAGACAAATAGTGGGATGGGAGTGGCGATAGTAGTTAGGTAGCTGGGAAGGTGATAGGAGGTGCAGGTGGAGGGCATGATGGTGATAGGTTGTAAGGGAGGGTGGAGTATATAGGTGGTAAGGAAGAAAGATGGACGGGTAAGACAGTTTAAGACGTCGATGCCAAGTTGGATTGTTGGATCTGTGATAAGATGGGGAACATTAGGAAACTAGTGAATTAAATGTTGAGCCCCAATGATCGTCGGGTCCCAAAGCGGAAGATGAGGCGTTCTACCACCAGTCATCGTGTGGCTTGGATTTGGCGGTACAGGAGGCCAAGGATTTGCATGTCCTTGGTAGAGTGGGAGGAGGAGCTGGAGCAATCAGCCAGAGGTCGGTGGGGTTGTTTGGTGCGTGCTTCCCAGAGGTGTTCTGTAAAACTTCAAGCGACTTGAGGAGACCACATCGAGAACACCAGAGTAGATGAGGTGTGTGGAGCTCCAGGAAAGTATCTGCTGGATGTGGAAGGATCGTTTGGGGCGTAGGATGAAGGTGAGGGGGGAGTGCAGGCACAAGTTTTACAACTCTTGTGTTGATAAAGGAACTTGCCAGGTGGAAAGGTTGGGTTGATGAGGCGTGTAGACCTATCAAAGGAGTCATGGGGGGAATGGTCTCTTCGGATCCCAGGTAGGTGTGGGGAGTGAATTCTATCTCTGGTAGTGGAGTCTGATTGTAAGTGGCAGAAATTGCGCTGTTACTAGGCCTTAATGGTGTGGAAGGTGAGGACAAGAAGATCTATCCTTGTTGTGGTTGGCGGGCAAATGTTCAAGGACTGAGGTGCGGGAAGGGGAGGAGATGCGCTGGAGGGCAATGTTGACCACATGGGGGTAATTGTGGTCCTTGACATCGGAGGCTATCTGGGATGCCCTGAGGTGGAATTGATTCTCCTTGGAGCAGATAAGGTAGAGGTGGAGGAATTGGGATTAAGGGATACTGTTTTTACAGTGGGGTGTGTGGGAGGAGGTGTAGTCTCGGTAGCTGTGTGAGTCGGTGGGATTGAAGTCGATGTTTATTTTGAGTTGCTTGATGGACATGGAGACGGAGAGGTTTAGGCAGGGGAGGGAGGTGTCTGAGATAGTCCAGGTGAACTTGAGGTCAGGGAGGAGTGTGTTTGCGAAGCTGAAGAGCCCTACACCTGCTCCTATGTCACTGTATCTGTGTTTCCTCAGATACAGTGACAAATGAAGAACTCTTGGCATAGCATTGTAGCAGAAACACTACCAGGCAGATCTACAGCAACTCCTCAATAAGAGTGTGATTTAATGTGCTCTAAGCATGCTGTAATAGACAATTCAGCAGTAACATGTCCAGGTGCCAGTGAGAAGTATTTCTCTTTCTTCACTCACGGGCAAAAGGCACTTTTCACTGCGTTTAACCTTTGCTCTGAAAAATGTCTGTGTTTTTCTTTCCTAACATGAGCGTGCTCTTGCGAAGGAGGCACGTGGACACTGGGAGCTAACTTGTGGTTGAAGTGGATGAACCACGACGGAAATAGATGGAAATAGGGTTACAACAGTCACACGGAAACAGATGGGATTGGTTTTGGTGGACGTACATCCCTCCGCAGATTCCTGAGTCACAGAGCCAGAGAGCATGGAAACAGACCCTTCAGTCCAACTCATCCATGCTGGCCTGGTTTCCCCAACTGAACTAACCCGTCTCCCATTAACTGTGAGAGTCCTGCTTTGGTTCATTTAACCAAAATGCAACACCTCACATTTATGTGATTTGAAATTCCATCTGCAATTCCTCGGATGGTTGGCTTATTTTGTCGCAGTCTTCACTGTCCACCACGTTTCGAGTTACCTTGCAAGCTTCTTCAGCCAACGAGGATTAAAGCTTCCTTCTCAGCCAAATCCATGTTTGCTTTTGGTAGTTAGATGAGCTGAAACCACACGCACAGCGAAAATATACTGTAGTCAAGTAGTCAGGTTTCGTTTGACAGGGTTAATATTTATTTTTAGATCAATAAATGGTTTGTGTTATGTTTCGACCTGGAATCCAAAACCATGAAATACTTGAGGACAGTGTGTGTACCCATATGATGGTTATGTTTCATTTCATGGATATTTCTGCTCTTTTTCTGTTGATGTTCTTTCGACAGAATGTACAGATCACCTCCTGCTATCCTGGCAACAGCTGCAAGGAGAGAAAAGAGCTGATGTTTCGAGTCTAACTGACCCTTTGTCAAAGATAAAAGAAGGGAGAAATGTGGAGGTATTTATACGAGGCTGAGGGAAGGTGAGTCATGGCTCCAGAAGCAAAGGTAGCAATAAAGAGGTGCACAGAGAGATTATAGGAAGATTAGGAACTGTGAATGACCAAGGCTGAAGCCAGTGCTATGTGACAAAATATGTGAGGGATGGAGGGGATGGGTGAAGCAGAGGCAAAATGGAAAACAAGTGAATCAACATTGAATTCAACAACTTCAGATCATTATCATCTCGACCCCTCTGTTTTCATTCTGCTCCGTAATTTTATTTCATTTATTTTATTTATCATTTTAAAATATTTTTTTCACTGTTCTGTACCTTTTATTTCTTGATTGTCTCTCTTTGTCTCGCTCCCCTCTCTCTCATCACCTTTTTCCTCTCTTCTTCCCCCTTTGCTATCCTTCTCCCCTGTTTTCCATTTTGCCTCTGCTTCATCCATGTGGGAGTGGGGCCAGCAAGAGGTGATTGCCACACATTGGAACCAATGATATCGGAAGGAAAATGTTGAGATTCTGAAGGGAGATTACAGAGTGTTAGGCACAGATTTTAAAAGGAGGTTCTCAAGGAGAGTAATATCTAATGACGGCAGGAATTAGGAGGATAGAGCAGATGAATGCATGGTTGAGGAGCTGGCATATGGATCATTGGAATCTTTTTTGGGGGTAGAAGTGACCTGTACAATAAGGACGGATTGCACCTAAATTGGAAGGGGACTAATATACTGGAAGAGAAATTTGCTAGAACTGCTCGGGACGATTTAAACTAATAAGGTGGTAGGGGAAGCCTCACTGTGAGGAAAGAGATCAAATCTGAGACTGGTACAGTTGAGAACAGAAGCGAGTCAAATAGTCAGGGCAAGCAGGGACAAGGTAGGACTAGTAACTTAAACTGCATTTATTTCAATGCAAGGGGCCAAACAGGGAAGGCAGATGAACTCAGGGCACAGTTAGGAACATGGGACTGTGATATCATAGCAATTACAGAAACATGGTTCAGGGATGGGCAGGGCTGGCAGCTTAATGTTCCAGGATATAACTGTTACAGGAAGGATAGAAAGGGAGGCAAGAGAGGAGGGGGAGTGACATTTTTGATAAGAGATACCATTACAGCTGTGCCAAGGGAGGACATTCCCGGAAATACATCCAGTGAAGTTATTTGGGTGGAACTAAGCAATAAGAAAGGGATGATCACCTTATTGGTATTGTATTATAGGTCCCCTAATAGCCAGAGGGAAATTGAGAAACAAACTTGTAAGGAGATCTCAGCGAACTGTCAGAATAATAGAGGGGGTATGGTAGGGGATTTTAACTTTCCAAACATAGACTGCCATAGTGTTACGGGTTTAGATGGAGAGGAATTTTTTAAATGCATACAAGACAATTTTCTGATTCAGTATGTAGATGTACATACGAGAGAAGGTGCAAAACTTGACCTACTCTTGGGAAATAAGGTAGGGCAGGTGACTAAGATGTCAGTGAGGGAACACTTTGGCGCCAGCGACCATAATTCTATTAGTTTTAATATAGTGATGGAAAAGGATAGACCAGATCTAAAAGCTAAAGTTCTAAATTGGAGAAAGGTCAATTTTGACGGTATTACACAAGAAATTTCGAAAGCTGATTGGAGGCAGATGTTTGCAGGTAAAGGGACGGCTGGAAAACGGGAAGCCGTCAGAAATGAGATAACGAGAATCCAGAAAAAGTTTTTTCCTGTCAGGGCGAAAGAAAAGGCTGGTAGGTATAGGGAATGCTGTTTGACTAAAGAAATTGAGGGTTTGGTTAAGAAAAAGAAGGAAGCATATGTAAGGTATGGACCGGATAGATCGAGTGGATCCTTAGAAGAGTATAAGGGAAGTAGGAGTATACTTAAGAGGGAAATCAGGAAGACAAAAAGCGGACATGAGATAGCTTTGCAAATATAATTAAGGAGACTCCAAGGAGTTTTTACAAATACATTAAGGACAAAATGGTAACTAGGGAGATCAGCAAGGCGGACTTTGTGTGGAGCCACAGAAAATGGGGGAGATACTAAATGAGTATTTTGTATCAGTATTTACTGTGGAAATGGATATGGAAGATATAGACTGTAGGGAAATAGATGGTGACACCTTGCAAAATGACCATATTACAGAGGAGGAAGTACTGGATATCTTGAAATGTGTAAAGGTGGATAAATCACAGAAACTGATCAGGTGTGCCTGAGAACTCCGTGGGAAGCTAGAGAAGTGATTGCTGGGCCTCTTACTGAGATATTTGTATCATCGATAGTCACAGGTGAGGTGCCGGAAGACCGGAGGTTGGCAAACGTATGCCACTGTTTGAAAAGGGCGTTAAAGCCAAGCCGGGGAATTATAGACCAGTGGGCCTGACCTCGGTGGTGGGCAAGTTGTTGGAGGGAATCCTGAGGGACAGGATGTACATGTATTTGGAAAGGCAAAGACAGAATACGGATAGTCAACATAGCTTTTTGCGTGGGAAATCATGTCTCAGAAGCTTGATTGAGTTTTTTGAAGAGTTAACAAAAAGGATTGATGATGGCAGAACAGTAGATGCGATCTATATGGACTTTAGTAAGGCGTTCAATAAAGTTCCCATGGGAGACTGATTAGCAAGGTTAAATCTCATGGATACAGGGAGAACTAGCCATTTGGATAGAGAACTGGCTCAAAGGTAGAAGGCAGAGAGTGGTGGTGGAGGGTTGTTTTTCAGACTGGAGGCCTGTGACCAGTGGAGTGCCACAAGGATCGATGCTGGGTCATTTACTTTTTGTCATTTACCTAAATGATTTGGATGCGAGCATAAGAGGTACAGTTAGTAAGTTTGCAGATGACCCCAAAATTGGAGAAGTAGTGGACAGCGAAGAGAGTTACCTCATATTACAACAGGATCTTGACCAGATGGGCCAATGGGCTGAAAAGTGGCAGATGGAGTTTAATTCAGATAAATGCGAGGTGCTGCATTTTGGGAAAGCAAATCTTAGTTGGACTTATACACTTAATTGTATGGTCCTAGTGAGTGTTGTGGAACAAAGAGACCTTGGAGTGCAGGTTCGTAGCTCCTTGAAAGTGGAGTCGCAGGTAGATAGGGATAGTGAAGAAGGCATTTGGTATGCTTTCCTTTATTGATCAGAGCATTGAGTACAGGAGTTGGGAGGTCATGTTGCGGCTATACAGGACATTGGACAGGCCACTGTTGAAATATTGCATGCAGTTCTGGTCTCCTTCCTATTGGAAAGATGTTGTGAAACTTGCAAGGGTTAAGAAAAGATTTACAAGGATGTCGCCAGGCTTGGAGGATTTGAGCTATAGGGAGAGACCTAACAGACTGGGGTTGTTTTCCCTGAAGCATCGGAGGCTGAGGGGTGACCTTATAGAGGTTTATAAAATCATGAGGCGCATGAATAGGATAAATAGACAAAGTCAGTTCCCTGGGGTGGGAGAGTCCAGATCGAGAGGGCATAGGTTTAGTGTGAGAGGAGAAAGATATAAAAGAGACCTAAGGGGCAACGTTTTCACTTAGAGGATGGTACGTGTATGGAATGAGCTGCCAGCTGTGGTGGAAGCTCGTACAATTGCAACATTTAAAAGGCATTTGGATGGGTACATGAATAGGAAGGGTTTGGAGGGATGTGGGCAGGGTGCTGGCAGGTGCGACTAGATTGGGTTGGGATATCTGGTCGGCATGGACGGGTTGGACCGAAGGGTCTGTTTCCATGCTGTACATCTCTATAGCTCTATGACTCTAACTGAGTGGAGAGAGGCGTCAAATAGTTTCGGTTGTAAATGGAAGCTGTGAGTATGGATTAGGTAATTGGAATAGACCTAATGTTATATTTAATTGCATGGAATGTTGACAGGAGAATGTATTTTATTTGTGCAAGGTATTGAAGGGTGCGAGAAATGAGGAAGATATTAAGCGGTGGTAGGGGTGGAATTACATGTTTGAAAATTAAAGTTTACAGGGACTGAGAGGGAGATTGGGATTAGACTGCTTGGGATTGCATATGATCTGGAGATTGTGACGGCAAAGTGGGATTAGGGTTGTCTATTGGATTTACCTATTCCCTTTTCCCCTCTCATAAACAGCCACATTCACTGATGTTCCCGACCTCTAACCTGAAGAGAGGTATTTGTTCTGAGAGGACTCTGGCTCTCATATTGACGAGAGGTGACATAGAGGCGGAATAATCCGAATTCATAAGGGTCCTCACCATCCATGGATCCAGACAAACCTTCCAGGTGCAGCAGTGATCTACCTGCACTTCGCTTATACTGTTATTTGCTGCTCACATTCAAGTTTTCTCCACTCTGGGGAAACGAAACACAGATTGGTCGACTGTTTTGTGGAACACATACATTCTGTCCATAAAATTCATCTCAAGCTTCCAGTAGCGTTTTCCATCAAAACCCCACCATGTTCCATCCCGACGTACATCTGAGTGGATTGCTGCAGTGCTACAGAGAAGCCCAAAGCAAGCTGGAAAAACAGCAGCTCACGGAGTCATACAGACAGACAACATGGAAACAGACTCTATGGCCCTACCAGTCTATGCTGATTATAATCCCAATATAAACTTGTCGTAGCTGCCTGCTCCTGGCTCATAACCCTCCAAACCTGTTTTAGTCATGTATCCGTTGATACGTCTTCCAAACATTGTAACTGTATCCGCATCCAGCACTTTCTCAGGAAGTTCACTTCACATGTGAACCATTCTTTGTGTAAAGACGTGCTCCTCATTTTTTTTTATAAATCTCTCACGTCTCACCTTAAAAATGTGCTCCTTCGTCTTGAAATCCCCAATTCTAGGGACAAGACGCTGACCATTAACCCTATCAGTACCTGTCATGATTTTATAAATTTCTGTAAGGTCACCTCTCAACTTCCTATGTTCCAGTGAAAAACAATCACTGGACAAGCTTTCCATTCCTGGCAGCATCCTTGCATAACTCTTCGGACCCCTCTTCAGCAAGTAATAAACTCCCTGTAACTTGGAATCCAGAACGGACACACTACCGTGGAAGAGGTCTCACCAATGTTCTGTACAGCCTCAACACGTAGTGAGAAGTGATGTATGGAGTAAGAGGAGATAGGAGAAGAGCTAAATGAATATTTTTCGTCATATTCTCACTAAAAGAATAAAATGCTGTTGAGGAGAATACTGATATAAAAGCTACTAAACTCAAAGAGGTGAGAAATGATGGCAAGCGTGCTAAGGCCTTTTAAACCAGCATATGTATATGTGACACCAGCTTCGAAGAATTATGTACCTGTACTCCTAGGTCCCTCTGATCTTCAAAGCAACGGAAGGAACTACCATTAATTGTGTGAGTTCCACACTTGTTTGCCATACCAAAACGTAATGCTTTTCTTGGAGATCCTGAACTTAATATCAAGTTTAATAATTTCCGATACATTTCCTTCCATGTCATTTACCCAGCCCCCACACGCCAGGACGGTCACGACATCAGATGCCTTCAGCACAGCCGACCCATTTTCAGTCACTGATTGCCCACACTATCAGCTTTTACTCTTCCAAAGGCTGACTATTTATTATGCCTTTGTCCTTTAGAAATATGCTCGCTGTTTCGGTTTTGTCACTGAGTTACTTGTCAGCCTTTCTCCCCTCCCCCTCCCACTAGCAAACCAGACTTGCTGAGTACCTCCAGTTGGTGTTGCTCTTGTTTCAGAACTTAAAAATCTCCAGTTAGCAGTAGGATATTATTGGATTGTCTATTCTGGAAAGATTAGTGTTGGAAGATCAATTCTCAAGGTTATATATCAGTGCATTGATAAAGTCTTTCTACGGGTATATCAGAAATAAAAGAATGACAAGAATCAGATTAGCACCAATCAAGGATCGTAGTGAGAAGTGATGTATGGAGTAAGAGGAGATAGGAGAAGTGCTAAATGAATATTTTTTGTCATATTCTCACTAAAAAAATAAAATGCTCTTGAGGAGAATACTAATATAAAAGCTACTAAACTAGATGGGATCGAGGTTCACAAGGATGAGGTGTTAGCAATTCTGGAAAGTGTGAAAATAGAGAAATCCCTTGGGTCGGATAGGATTTGTCCTCGGATTCTCTGAGAAGCCAGGGAGGAGATTGACGAGCCTTTGGCTTAGATCTTTGTGTCGGCATTGTCTACAGGAATAGTGCCAGAAGACTGGAGCGTAGCAAATGTTATTTCCTTGTTAAAGAAGGGTAGTAGAGATAACCTCGGTAATTATAGACTAGTGAGCCTCACGTTGGTTGTAGGTAAAGTGTTGGAAGCGTTATAAGATGTAGGATTTATTATCATATAGTCAGGAATAAGTTAATTAGGGATAGTCAACAAGGCTTTCTGAAGGGTAGGTCGTATCGCACAAACTTTATTGAGTTCTTTGAGAAGGTGACCAAAGAGTTGTGGTTGATGTGGTGGATATGGACTTCAGTAAGGCGTTTCATAAGGTTCTGCACGGTAGTCTATTGCACAAAGTACGGAGCCAGGGGATTGAAGGTGATTTAGTGGTTTGGATCAGAAATTGGCTTGCAGAAACAAGACTGAGGGTGTTTGTTGATGGCAAATGTTAATCTTAAGTTCCGTTACTATCACCAGGAGAAAGTGAGGACTGCAGATGCTGGAGATCAGAGCTGAAAATGTGTTGCTGGAAAAGCGCAGCAGGTCAGGCAACATCCAAGGAGCAGGAGAATCGACGTTTCGGGCATGAGCCTGAAAGAAGGGCTCATGCCCGAAACGTCGATCTCCTATCACCAGGGACACAGCTTGAGGGGTTATAGATATATGACAGATGTCAGAGGTACTTTCTTTACTCAGAGAGTAGTGGGAACGCAGAATGCACTGCCTGCAGCAGTAGAAGACTCACCAACTTTAAGGACATTTACGTGGTCATTGGATAACACGTGGGTAAAAACAATGACTGCAGATGCTGGAAACCAGATTCTGGATTAGTGGTGCTGGAGAGCACAACTGTTCAGGCAGCATCCAAGGAGCAGTAAAATCGACGTTTTGGGCAAAAGCCCTTCATCGAGAATAGAATAGTGTAGGTTAGATGGACTTCAGATTGGTTTCACAGGTCGGCACAACATCAAGGTCTGAAGGGCCTCTACTGCTCTGTAGTGATCTATGTTCTATGTTGTATACAGGTATTTATGGTCTCATGCGATGATTGCTTTCCTCTGTTTATTGGGGAGGGAGATAATCAAATCATCTGGTTCAGTTTCATCCTTTCAGTAAGGAAATCTGCTCTCCATACCTTGTATAATCTATCTATCCCTGAGGATTTGAAATTCTTATGAATTTCCTACTTTGCTCAGAGATTGCACACATCTGGAGCAAGTGGGGCTTGAACACACGCCTTCTGGATTATAGGTACGCATGCTACAATTGTGTCATTAGAGCGTGTCTTTAAATTTCATGCTCAACTACACATTTAGGGGTTGGATGGAAAGTATGGCTTAGCCAGTGACACACATACAACCCATGAGCGTATTTAATATATATGTATATATATATGTATATAATATATATATATTAAAGGTTCATATGTGGTGCATAAACTAAATAGCATCGTTTTAAAATGGCTGCTGGAAATTAATTTCAAATAAATTTCCATCTACTCAAACACCAGCAAGTATCTGAATACTATTATCCCATTTTTTAATTCATAACTTCAGACACAGCTTGTCACAATATAGCATTCGTTGGTGAACTTACCATAAACTGGTTCATTTCAGAGAAAAAGGTTACTTTGGTCACGCAATGTGTCAACTGAACAAAATGACTAGAACTAGTTCTGGTAGTTAGAAGCGCTTAGGACATCAGAACAGTCTCAAGACTGCATGAGGAGTATCTTTGAGGGTGAGCGGAATTTCTTTGAAACACTTTGAAATATTTTCGCAAAAGGAAATTGGAGGGGCTAATTTCTGGATTATTTCCAGAGAAAAATTACAGAAACTTAGAAAGTAAGAGCTGGAGGAGGCAACATGTCCCCTTAAGCCTGATCCACCATTCAGCAAGATCAAGGCTGATCATTGACTTCAACACACTGCCGTCAATTCCCCTTCCCCTCTCAAACCCATCAGCGATATACCATGGTACCTTTAGACACAACAGTTACATTCATATCCTTCTTCAAAACACACAATGCTTTCCCCCCAGCTACTTTCTGAATTTTTTTTTAGATTACTGACAGTGTGGAAACAGGCCCTTCGGCCCAACAAGTCCGACCCGCCGAAGCGCAACCCACCCATTCCCCTACATTTACCCCTTTTACCTTACACTACGGGCAATTTTGCATGGCCAATTAACCTGACCTGCACATCTTTGGACTGTGGGAGGAAACCGGAGCAGACACAGAGAGAACGTGCAAACTCCACACAGTCAGTCGCCTGAGTCGGGAATTGAACCTGGGTCTCTGGCGCTGTGAAGCAGCAGTGCTAACCATTGTGCCACCGTGCCACCAATGAAGTAGTGAATGCGACAAGGTCAACACTCTCTGTGCGAAGACATTTCTCCTCCTCTAAATTCTAAAAGTATAATCACTCCCTCGGTCATCGAGAATGTCTTTCCTGCATCCAACCTATTGCCCCTCTTAGAATTTTAAAATTTCTATGAGAAGCCGCCCTCTCCCTCGTTCTTCTTTGCTCCCGTGAATATAACCCATACTGGCTCAATCTTTCCTCATCTGTAAGTCCAAGCACTCCAGGAATTAGTATGGGAACCTTTTACTGCACTCTCTTTGTCGTAACAACACCCTTATTTAGATGGATGTCAAAGCTATACATAATATTCATGGGTGACCAATGAAGCAAGACATGCTTGCTATGAAGGCAAGGATACAGTTTGCTTTCTTTCTTATCTGTTGCACCTGCAATGCATACTTTCAGTAACTTATATACAAGCCTGTTTTAACATTCCACTCTCTGCTCACAGCCAATCAGATAACAATCTGTTTTCCTATTTTTGCAGCCAGATTGCGCACCTGCTTTTGCTGTCAAATATATCCAGAATTTAAATACGATCTGTCAGCACGTACTTGACACAAATTGTAGGAGGCGTAGATGGTAAGTTTGCAGATGACACCAAAAGTGAAGGTGTAATGGAAAACGAAGAAGATTACCTCAGAGTACAATTAAATCTTGATCAGATGGGCCAATGGGCTAAGGAGTGGCAGATGGAGATTAATTTAGGTAAATGTGAAATGCTGCATTTTGGAAAGGCAAATCAGAGCAGGACTCATGCACTTATTGGTAAGTTCCTAGGGCGTGCTGCTGAACAAAGAGACATTGGTTCAGCGATCCTTGAATGTGGAGTCACAGATAGAATAGTGAATAAGGGATTTGGTGTGCTTTCCTTTAGTGGTGGAGCATTGAGTATAGGAGTTCGAAGACCATGTTGCGGCTGTACAGGATATTAATTAGGCCACTTTTGGAATATTGCGTGCGATTCCTGTCTCCCTCCTATCAGAAGGATTTTGTGAAACTTGTAAAGGTTCAGAAAAGATTTAAAAGCATGTTGCCAGAATTGAAGGATATAAGCAATAGTGAGAGCTTGGTTAGGCTGGGATTGTTTTCCCTAGAGCATTGGAGGCTGAGGGGTGACCTTATGGAGATTAGTAAAACCATGAGGGGCATGGATAGAATAAATAAATAAGGTCTTTTCCCAGGCGTGGGGAGTCCAGACTAGAGGGCATAGATTTAGGTTGGGAGAGGAAAGATTTAAAAGGGATCTAAGGGATAGCATTTTCATAAAGTGGGTGATGCATTTATGGAATGATCTGCCAGAGCAAGTGGTGGAGGCTGGTACAATTACAGCATTTAAAAGGCATATGGATGGGTGTATGAATAGGGAGGGTTTAGAGGGATATGGGCCAAGTGATGGCAAAGGGACTAGATTAGGTTAGGATATATGGTTGTCATGGGCGAGTTGGACTACATGGTCTGTTTACATGCTGGATGTGAATAATTTCAAGAAAGAAAAGAAAATCAAGCATGATGCTCGGTGCAGAATTGAGGAAATCACTCCCTCTTTGACTGTATTGATTTAAACAAAACTGTCTTAGGCTCCAAATAACTCTTCCGTGCTGCATGATACTGCAGTGACGTTACAATCTATAATTCCACACTCGCTACACTGGAAGTGGTGAGGTTGGGGAGGATGACAGTAACCATTGCCACTGTGTGTTTGTTTGTGTGTGTGTGTGTGCGTGTGTGTGTGGACTAATTTCCACTGTCAGACAAAGCTAATTTGTGTATTTCTCAGCGCTAAATGCCACCTCAAAGTTTGGAACTTGTGCCAGGGCATTTTTCTCCCTCTCAGCTGTAGGCAACAGGCAATGGCAACAGGATCATCACTTAATTGTGGGTATCCCATAGGTGTTGAGATGTTGCCACCAATGAGACATTCCTTCTGTCGAGAGTGACAAGTGTTGAATGTTGCACAGTGTCCTCACACTTCTTAAAAAAAAGTTTCCATACACAGCTTTGCCTCTTGCACACTGCGGAGTGAGATGCAAGTCCAAGAAGCACTGATATGTACCCATCTGTAAACAAATACGGTTTTAATTCTTTGTACATTTTCTTTTAATTTGTTGCAACTGCAACAGTGCTTTGATGCATCTTGTGAGAAAAAAACTCTACTGTGTTGGTGTGAGATTAAAACTGTAAAGAGAAGACAATGTCCAAACAAAGAAATTGTGTTCAAAGTTTGTCATATGATTTACACACTCTGTATAGGAGAGGCGATTGGAGAAGCTGCGAGCTGCAAGACTGTTTCTTTCCTGGGAAGCATCCACACCTATTTGTCTTCTTGACAAGGGGTGTTAAGTGAAAACTTATCTGGATTCTTCCATTCCACCAAAACAGCGTTGCAAACAACTCAGAAATTGATTTATCATGTATTTCAATTCTTACACAAATTCGATAGGAAGCAGTGTCAGATGGCATAGCCTTCAGTATATTGGTCGATTGGTATTTCAACAGTGTTGCTGTACTGAATTCATGGTTATCGAATTAATGCATTCTTTTACTTTTGTGGTTTGAACTTGCTTTTACGTCAATCTCACTGGCGGTATCTCCATTCTTGGCATTATATTCGGCAACATAATCCGTGCAATTAATAATTGAACTTTTATTCTCCAATGGGTAGATATATGAAGATAAGGAAGCAGGTCATGCACATTAAATTAGGGCTCAGGAATTAGTGCAATTTTGACAGATGTGCATTCCCTTGTGAAAAATGACGTGAGACATTTTAAGCAGCAAATGTCATATTTCACAAGGGAATGCACATCTGTCAAAATTGCACTATTTCATTAACACTAATTCCTGAGCCCTAAACTCTGTTTAACCATCTATCCATTTTCAGAGGCGTTATTTCTCCAACTGAATTCCAACTTACTTGGAGTTTGCAAGTAATAAAATAAAAGTTGTCATGCTACTTTTCCAGGCCAGAGTTAAATAAAAATACATTGAAGCTGTCAGTTATAGAAACGTTAACATGTCTGATATCTTCATTGGACATATTTGCTTCTATGAGACTTCGCAAAATCAAGTCAAAGAGTTATCGAATCATGCAGTATGGAATCAGACCCTTTTATAGACTTAGAATCCTACAGCATGGAGACAGGCTCTTTCGTCCAAACTGGTCCATGCCAATCAAAATGTCATTCCATGCTCACCCTATTTCCCTGCACTTGACCCATATTCTTCTAATCTTTCCTCTTCACGTATTTGGCCAAATGCTTCTTTACATATTAATAATGTAACCACCTCAAACACTTCCACTGGTAGTTTAAGGCTCGAGGGGAACGAATGAAAAGAGACTGAGGGCAACTTTTTTTTATTTTAGACAGAGGGTTACTAAACTAGAAAGAGTGCGCAAGAAGTTTACAAGGATATTGCCTGGACTCAATGGTCTGAGTTATAGCGAGAAGTTGGACAAGCTAGATATTTTTTTTTCTCTCAAGCTTAGAAGACTGAGGGGGGAATCTTCTCGGAGTGCATAAGATCATGAAAGGCATGGATAGGGTGAATATACTCAGTGTTGCCCCCAGGGTTGGGGGATCGAGGACGAGAGGCCATCAGTTTATGGTTAGAGAGAAAGAGTAAAAAGGGAATCTTAGGGGGCAAGTATTTTTATGCAGAAGCTAGTACGTGGTATGCATATGGAAGTTATTGAGGCAGGTCCACTAACAAGATTTAAAAGGCAAATGGATAAATACTCGGATAGGAAAAGGTTCGAAGAATATGAGCCAAGAGTAGGGAAAAGAGGTTTGCTTGGACAGGCATTTTGGTCGGCATGGACCAGTTTGTTCCAAAGGGCCTGCCTCAGTGCGGTAGATCTATTGATGATAAGAAAGGATGTCATGCACATTAAAGCCAGGCTCAGGAATTAGTGTTAATGAAATAGTGCAATTTTGACGGCTGTACACTCTCTTGTGAAAAATGACGTGAAACATTTTAAGCTGCAAATGTCATATCGATCTCTCTGTTGAAGGAATATGACACTTTTATCTTTGTCTAGTTTCTTTGCCCCGTCTTATGGTGATTGGAACAATGTCAGGAGGTGAATCGCATAGAATATAAGTTCTCCGATCGGGCCTTTTGCTGGTGCTCTCAGTGTCACCTGGCTGACAGATATAAGCAGGAATGTCAGGGGCTTTGTTCTCTCTTGCAGCTGGCTAAGTGCTAGCTGGGTCAGTGACATGTACAATGCATGTGTAACTAAAAGGGAACTTGCCAATGTGATACCGGCCTTTGTGGAGGTATTTCGTGGGTATAACAGAAAAAAGACATGCCACTTAAGCGATTCAATCATAACAGTCGTCTTTGAATTGGGGTAAACATTTCTGGTATCATTTGAGAAGCTTGACTCCCTCCATCCTACTGAGGACGTATGTGGAAAGAATCCATTATGTTTATCTGGGCAAATGACATTGGGGCAGACAAAAGCAAAAAATAATTCTCCTGACAGTATGTGGACCCTCCCACTCCATCACGTATTGAAGATGCTTTCGAATAGAAGATACACATAGCAGATATCACTGCCTCGAAAATCTTTCTGCCTGAAGTGGAGAATGAATTTCTTCGAACATCCTTCGGGCACAAGATGTAAGGTACTGTGCATTACTCAGCAAACCATATCAAACACAAAGTTGAAGGAACTTGACCGGCTGTTGAAACGCCCCAAGAGGAGCTACAGGGGAAAAGAAAAAGCCAGTCTATGTCCTCGGACGCAGGCGGAGATTAGCTAGGTGAACTTCACAGAATAAGAGTTCCCTGATTGGGGCTGTTCACTTGGTCCAACAGGAAGCCTTGGCTGATAGATACAAACATGAGTGGCAGGGTTTTTGCTCGATCTGAGAGCTGACTCCGAGGGACCTAAAACAGAGTCAAGGATTTTTCAGGAATAAACAAAGGGTGAAATTGGTGGAGGGATACCGGCCTTTGTGGAATTATTTGTCCCTTGTTTTTAACTCTTCGGCGAAGGGGGACAGCTGCTTCCTATTACCCGATCCATGTCCCTCATACTCTTATACAAATGTATCAGGTTCCCCATAACCTTCGCAGCTCGAAAGAAAACAAGCCAAACTTGTCCAGCCTCTTAACACTACTGAAATGCTCCATCTCAGGCAACATAATGGGGAATCTCCTCTGCACCCCCTCCAGTGCATTCACTTTCATCCTATAGTATGGAAACTGGCACTGCACACAGTCCTCCAGCTGTGGCCTCCTCAAAGTTCTGTCCAGCTCCAACATCACCTCACTACTCTTATAATCTGTGTCTTAAATGATATAGGAAATTGTCCCTTCTGCTTTCTTAAGGCCCTATGAACCAGTCCTGCCACCTTCAGGGCTCTATGGGCCATCATGCCAAGAACCCTTCGTTCCTCTGAGCTTCCGAGTGTCAGGCCATTAAATTCACTGATCTCTGAATCTGGGATTGCCAATGTTGTAAAACAGCATTTTATTCGCTCATGCATACACCTTCATAATCTGAATGAATGGACTGGGAGGTTTCTAACACCTTGATTGTGGAGAGATGGAGAAGTATTGGAGGCAGTTCAGAGAGGTTCGCTAGATTGCTTCCAGAGGTGAAGGTTTTATCTTTGGAAGAGAGATCGAGCATTTTAGGCCAGTATTTTCTGAAGTTACGAGAACGGCAGGAGATCTAACAGTAGGATTTAACATGATAAAGAAGGGTTGACAAAGGAAACAGAGAAATGATGTTTCCTCATGTGAGCCAATCTAGAATAAAAGTGTCATTTTTTCATAAGAAGGGGGTTTGACAAATTTGCAAATTGAGATGAGAAGGAACGATCCCCTTTCACACTAAGAGATGGACGCAGTGGGGTGGGGAAATCAGAGGAATGCATTTAAGGTGAGGTGAAAGCGGAAGAATGTACGGTGGATGGGGAAATGAAGAAGAAATGTATCCACTGAACAAGGGATTTGGGTCTGGAGTGCACACCTTTGGAAATGTGTGGCAGAGGCCTGCGCAATTTGAGAATACAAGACAGACTGGGTGTCGAATAGAAGTGGGCGGTGCAGGGACCAAGCAGTTGTGGGGGAGAATGGGTGGTCGATAATTGAGCCCTTTGGGCTAATACAGGTGCGACGAGCTGAACGACCTTCTGCTGTCCCGACACGTCTGGGCCTCCGTCATTCGGCCTCCTGGGGCCTGTTCTCCGAACAGGATGCTCTGGTATCAGACATCCCACGGTCGAATCCTCGGGGGTAAGGGTTTGGAGCACTTTCCACCTCCTATTGACATTTGTCAGATTTTAATATTGGCATCTTCCCATCTCAAAAGAGGGGAGAGAGATATAAACGGGCGATATGGACACTCCGATGGAACAATTCTGTGATCTTTCCATTTCCACTAGGCCTTTACTACTCTTTACATCATAACAAACATGCTGATTAGGGAAGGGAAATTCTAGCATTCTTATCTTTCAAGACTTCTGGTAAAACGTACTCACCACTTCCCCATTCTGTTTAACAATTCATAAATGTCTGAGCAAACTTCTGTTATGGATCAGACAACATCCCCAATATATTATGTACATAGCCCAGGCCCTAACTCTTTTTTGTAAGTATTTTTAGAAAATCAAGTGTAAGGAGTTCTGTTCCAGATACGCTTGACTTCATCAATCTTAGCATTGAGAGCAGAGTTCCGACGTCATGTTACTGTTGTACAAGACATTGGTGAGGCACTATTTGTGGAGTACTGTATACAGTTGTAGTTGTCCTGCTATAGGAAAGATGTTATTAAACTGAAAGGGTGCAGAAAGGATTTACAAGGATGATACTGGGATTGGAAGGTTTAAGTGATAAGGAGAAGTTCGAAATGCTGTTTTTTTTTCCCCTGGAGCGTTGGCGACTTTAAAATGATTTATAAGATAATGAGGGTCATTGATAAAATGAATACCCAAGGACTTTTTTTTTTACCCAAGGTAGGGGAGTCCAACACTAGAAGGCGTAGGTTTAAGTTGAGAGGGGAAAGATTTAGAAGGCAACTGAGGGACAATTTTTCAAGCAGAGGGTTGTAACAGGCTGCCAGAGGAAGTAGTAAAGGTGGTTATCACTGCTACACTTAAAAGAAATTCGGGCAGGTACATGAGTAAGAACGGTTGAGAGGAATGTGAACTAAATGCAAGTAAATGGAACTAGTTTAGGTTGGGGAACCTGGCCAGCATGGACGAATTGGGCCAAAGGATCTGTTTCTGTGCTGTTTGATTCTTTGATTTGATGCGCTGGTAAGCTTCAACCAAAGCACACTTTATTCTGACAGCACTGTTAAAATATAACAGAAAGAAGAATTGGTATAAATTTACTCTTTCAAAATGCTGAACATGATGAAGTATTATTTAAGAACTAGTCATCAAATTTTGCAAAGTACGCATCATTGCATAAACACACGATTGGGCAAAAAATACAATTCAACAACACAGCGATGCTTCTCACAAACTGCCTCTCTCTAGTCCAGGAGAAAGCAAAAATCATCCTGTTTTGATTTTCAAGAGGGACCCTCGCTGCCTAACACTTCATTCTAACAGCAGACAGCTCAAGCTTTTATCTCAGCAGCCAGCCAGTAGAAATCTTCAACTAACTGAAAACAAAACTAAAAACTTTCCTGGATCTGTGTGAGCCTGATTCTGCCCGGTCATATTGCTTTTTTGTCTAACGTTTAAACAAAACACTCAGAGCGAACTCGAAAGCCGTTTTCCAACTGTCTGTTTGCTGGAGACATTTTGTCACCACTGCAACAATGCCTCTCTGCAAGAAAAACAACATACCTCTCTTAAAGCCACAGTACTGTCGCACTATTGACTTGTAAATATCCCTTTCTGTGATTTCAGACATGCGAGAGAGGATTTGTTGACTGAGACTGAGAGAGAAAGAGTGATGGGCAATGTCTGGATTGGTTTCAGAGGGACTGCTCAGTCTGAGGGATTTGAGAGCAATTGGAGATGTAGCCGTTGCTTTGGAAGGCAGGTCCAGAGAAGGTTCACTCGGCTGATCCCAGGTACGGACGGACTACCTGATGAGGGAGAGTTTTAGTAGGTTGGACTGTCCTCATGGAATTTATAAGAATGAGAGGTGACATTATTGAACGTTCTTAGAGGGACCTAATAAAAGAGATGGGAAGTGAGATTATTTCTGTGTTTGAGAGTTTAGGAGCAAAGGGGCATCATCTCAGAATAATGTGGGATGCACACATTGAAGGCAGAGATGAGCCGGTATTCCTTCTGTCGGAGGGTAGCAAATCTCTGGAATTCTTTACTGCAGAGGGCTGTTGAGGCTGCGTTGTTGAATATATTGAAGACTGAGATTTTGAACTAGGAAGGGGAATGGAAGATGATGGTGGGGAGAAAGGTACTGGTGACTGAGCCCCACCCGATCTCTCACAGACTCTTTGGCCAAGTCTACTACACCCCCGCTCCCCTGCCACCAGCGGAAACATACTATTAGGAAACAGCAGACTGCGTCACTGACTGAATACAGCCCCGTTCGGACAGGGCACTGCGATGGAGATCTTTTCTGCTCTCCTACTGTTCGTTAAGTACCATCGGCTTTTTCCTCTCCCTCTCTTTCCTCTCTCTCAGTCTCTCTCTCTCTACCTCTCTCCCCCTCTCCCCTCTCTCTCTTTCTCTCTCTCTCTCTCTCTGACCTCACACATAGAGAAACAAACACAAACACTCAGACGCAAACACACAAACTCTCACCCTCTCTCACATCTCTCTCACACACTGTCTCATACACACTCCCATAGTTTCTCTCTCACACTCTCAAACACTGTCTCTCCCTCTCACGCTCGCACACTCTCTCGCACACACAGATACACTCTGGCTTATGCCAGAGAGAGAAGGTGCAAGAAAAAGAACATGTGTGAGAGAATAATTCTGTGGAAAGCCCCTCTGCTTTTCTTTGCCAGGTTCTTCCGACAGTGAGAGTGAATGGGATAAAGAGATGCTGGGCAATCTTGCAGGGGCCATTCACTACTTTCTGTTAAGTTACTTGAATTTTGTCGAACACGACTATATTCACTGACCTTTGCAAATATGTTGCGCGTGACAGAACTTGACATGCAAATCTAGACACAAGTGATTTGTATTTTTAGTGCACAAGTTTAGAAATGTTCCTTTGTGTGACAGTGAGAGGAGGAGAAATAATCAAACGAGAGAGTGTGGGGAAAAGATTCGTGGGTGGGAGAGAGTGAGGCAGTGAGTCTAAGAGAGAATGTTTGGCGGAGAATGTTCCTAAGAGAGAGCATATGAGTGTGAAAGGGCGATTATCGCTATGTGAGAGAGTTTCTGAGACAGACTGTGTGAGATGAGAAAATGATATGTTTGTTTTTGTGTTTTTCAGAATGTAAGTCAATCACTCAGTCAGATAGTGAGTCAGTTATTCCCACTGACCTATCACAACTATCACACACCCGCATCCACCTATCGCCTTGCCAGCTACCTTCCCCCCAGCTCCTCCACCACCCCTTTATTTATCTCTCGATCTCCTTCCCCTTCCACATTTCTGATGAAGGAATTATGCCTGAAATTTCGACTCTTCTGCTCCTGGAATGCTGCCTGAACTGCTGTGCTTTTCCAGCACCACACTTTTCGACTCTGATCTCCTGAATCTGTAGTCCTCTCTTTCTCCCAGTCAGCAGCCAGGAAGTCACTTAGGCAGTCAGACAGTCACTCAATTACGTCTTCATTCAGTCACTCAGTCATTAAGTCAGTGAATCACTGCTTCAGTCAGTCAATCATTCAGACGGTTTGCTCAGTCATTCGACGATGGACACAGAACTCCAGTCTGCAATTCGAAACTCACCATGGCAGTGATTAAAATTTGAATTCATTTAAAAATAAAACTGTATTCCAAAAAAAACCTGACCTAATAGAAATCAATGTCAAATGTCTGGAAAACCCAAACTGGTTCATAAAACGTCTTTCACGGAAAGAATCTGCCATCTTTATCTGGTCTGGTCTTCATGTGACTCCAGATCACCAGAAATGTGGTTGACTCTTAACCATTCTCTGGGCAATTATCGCGGGGAAATATATGCTCGTGCAACGGACAATGCCCATGTCCTGTGAATGCATAAGAAGAGAGTACGTGTTTGTGAGTGTGCATTTGTTGGTGTGCGTCCGTGAATGCATTTGTGTGATGGAATTTTAGAATTCAGTAAACAACGATAAAAAATTATGATCAAGACTGTGAAAACAGGGAATGAGCTTCAAATTGCAGGGAACATTAAAAAAAACTGGCTGCACACGTTTCTGGAAGCACATGATGACAATCCGGAAGATATTATAATGGCAGAAGATTTGATTACATAATTTGATTATGTCTTTTCAAAAGAGAGAAAATTATCTTCCTAGAAAATGTTACTGAACCAAAGTCTATTAAGAGGGCGGAGATGAAGGAAATCAGTAATAGTATGGAAATGCTGTTGACGAAATTGATTGGATTGAAGGCTGTTAAATCAACAGTGACTGATGATTGACATTTCCACGTCCTTAAGGATGTACACCTTAGATAAAATAAAGGCATTGTTGGTTATGTTCTAAGATTCTATAGACTCTGGACCAGTTCCCCCATATTGAAGGGGAGCTAATGCAATGTCTTTGTTAAAAAAGGAAGCAGAAAGACAAAAACAGAGTATTACAGAAAAGATACCTGGACATCAGTTAGTTGGAGAAGTGCTGGAATCAATTACAACAGAACGCTTAGAATTGGACAAAGCCAGAATGGGTTTATGGAAGACAAATTGCTTGTTAATAAATTGACTGGCATTTTCTAAGCGTTGGTGGATAGATGAGGGAGAACCACTAGATGTTGGATAATTAGTTTTTCATAAGACATTTGACAGGAGGTCCGTGTGCAAAGTGAAATCACAGGAGTGTGAGGGTAGTATATTGATGTGAATTGAGAATTGACAGACAGGAAACTTTGGGAATAAATGGGTAATTTACCCAACAGGTACACAGTGACTAGTGGGATACAATAGGAATCAGCACTTGGACCCCAGTCACTCCTAATACATATTAACGACCTGGATGAGAGAGCGAAATGCAACAGTTCCATGTTTGGTTATAACACAAAACTTGGCAGGATTGTGAGGAGGGTGCAAAGGAGGAGATTTGGGCAAACTGAGTGAGTCCAATGTACCAAATAACCCCACTACCCTGTGGCCAACCACTTCAACTCTCCCTCACACTCCCACAAGGACATGCGAATCTTGGGCCTCCTTCACAACCAAAGTTAATCCACTCGCCAGCTGGAGGAGCTACACCTTATCTTCCACCTCAGGATCCTCCAACCACCCGGCATCTACGTTAACTTCACCATTTTCCAAATCTCCCCACCACCCACCTCATCCTACATCCAAACTTCTAACTTAGCACTGTCCTCTTGACCTGGCCTACCTGCCCATCTTGCTTTCCACCTATCCGCTCCACCCACCCCACCATCTTATCACAATCACCTCCAACTTGTATCCAGTATCGCTTTCCCAGCTAGCTTCCCCCAGCCCCACTCCTAACACCTACTTATCTCTCAGCGCCTTTTCCAATTCCAAATTCCTGATGAAGGGCTTATTTCCGAAATTATGACTCTCCTGTTCCTCAGATGCTGCCTGACCTGTTGTGCCTTTTCCAACGCCACCCGTTTCAACTCTGACTCTCCAAAAACTGCAGTCCTCGCTTACTCAAAATTGAGTTAGTAAGTGAAACAAACACATGGTAGATGCAGCACAACGTGGCTAAATGTGGAGATATACACTTCAGATGTGAAAAAACAGACACCATTTATGATTGAAATAACATACTGGGCACTGCGGTTGTACAAAGAATGTCGACTAAAGTAGATATGCAGGTGCAGCAAGTAACCAGGAAGGCATATGGGACGCTAGCCTTCATTGCAAGATGATTGGAGTTCAGAAGTTGGGATGCATTACTGCAGTTATATAGGGTGTGGTGAGACCATATTCTGGAGTATTGCGTGCAGTTTTGGTCTCCCTACTTCAGAAAAGATAATCTTTCCAGAGGGAGAGTACATTAGAAGTTCACTAGGCTGATACCAGGAAGGCAGGACTGCCTATAAGGAGAGATTGGTTCGACTGGGACATACATTCACGAGAGTTTAGAAGGGGAACTGGGGATCAGATTGAAAATTTGACGAAGACTTGACAGATTAGATGTGCAGAGCATGGTTATAGGGAGTCTGGATCCAGGGAGGAGCAGTTTAGTGATGATGGGGTCGGGCAGAAATGATAAGTAACTTCGCCCATAGGGGAGTTAGCCTGTGGAACTGTTTACTATGGAAGGATGCGTAGTGTGAATCACAAATAAATATGGGGGGGAGAAATAATTGTCTAGATTTGAAAGGAACCAAGTGGAGTGAAAACAAAACGGGCAATACAGCTTTGAGATACAGGATCAGCCATGATTTTATTGAATAGTACAGCAGGCTTGAGCAGCCGAATGGACGCTTAGAACTCAATCTCATTAGTACTTGACGGGGCTTTTTAAAACATTAATTCACAGAATGCGGGCATTGCTGGCTTTGCCCAGCATTAATTGTCCTCCTTTTTATTTCATATTTTTATAGAATTCAATATTCGTTCTCCGCCCACAGTGTTAAATCAATCCATACCCCTGGAACATTTTTCTCCTCTCTCTTTCTCTTTTTTCTGTACCATTTCCCTTTCCCATATCTCTCATTTTCCGCCTTTCTCATTCTGTTTCACCACTCGATCTCCGCTCTCTTTATCTTGCTCTGACTCTCACTCTCTTTATCCAACCTGACTTTTGTTTTTGCTTTCTTCTATCTGTCTCTACCTTACACTCACACACTTTATCACTCTCTCTCTCTCACTCTCTAATCACGCTTCCACTGTCTCTGTCTCTGTCTAAACACCCTATCGCTGTCACTTTCTGTCATCTTTTGCTTTCTGTCCCTGCTTCTTTTTTCCTCCACACTGTCACTCTTTGTAATGCATCTCTCTCTCTCATACACAAACAGACCCTTGCTGTTTCATATGCACACACCCTCTCATTCACACAACACCTCTCTTAAACACACAGACTTCTCCCTCACTCATACAAATCTCTCTCACACGCACCCACGCAATCTACTTTCTCTCACACACGGACACAGACTCTCTCTCTCTCTCTCTCTCTCTGACTCACATCCACCCACACCAACTTCTCTCTTGTACATGCACAAACTCTTGTTTCTCACACACAAAGACTTCTCTGTCTCTCATGCACACGGACACAAACGACGCTCTCACACACAGGCACAGACCTCTTTCTCACAAACATATACAGGTTACTGTCTCCCACACAGACTCCTCTCTCTTTCACAAGTGGAAAAATACACGCATAAGTGCAGAGCCATGCTCTTTTGCGTACACAGACTCTCACAAATACAGAGACACCTCCCTGTTTCATACACACAGACACCTTTCTTAGACAGAGATACTTCCCTGACTCACTCACAAACACATGTATCCATGTATGCTCATGCTCTTTCACATACACACCCCTCTCTTTGGGGCGGTACAGTGGTTAGCACTGCAACATCAAATGCCAGAGACTCGGATTCGATTTCAGTGTGGATATTGTACATGAACTTCGTGTATGCATAGATTTCCTCCAGGTGCTTCGGTTTCCTCACGCAGTCCAAAGATGTGCAGGTTAGATGAATTGGCCTTACTAAATTGTTGATAGTGTTCAGAGATATGTAGGTTGGTGCAATAGTCAGGGAGAAATGTAGGGGACTGGGTCTGAGTGGATAACTTTTCGGAGGGCCAGTGTGAACCTTTTAGGCCAATGGGCCTGT
This sequence comes from Chiloscyllium plagiosum, assembly GCF_004010195.1. Classification (NCBI taxonomy): domain Eukaryota; kingdom Metazoa; phylum Chordata; class Chondrichthyes; order Orectolobiformes; family Hemiscylliidae; genus Chiloscyllium; species Chiloscyllium plagiosum. Next base: position 4,979,975 of record NC_057759.1, read on the forward strand.
TACTACACTATAGGTAGTCAATGATTCTTACTCACGCAGACACCTCTCTCTCGCATACACACAGATACCTCTCTCACACACATAGTTCTTTCTCTGTCTCACTCTCTCACGCATGCACACATGCACTATCTCTCACAGACAGTCTCATTAACTTTCTTACTCTCATGCACACACACTTTTTCTCATACATGCACACACATGACGTTATTGTGCATCACCACTGAACAACTGAAACCCTGGCAAATCATGCTAAGGTGTCGAATCAGCAGTACGGCATTCAACCCATCGAGTCTACGCTGCCATCTGAAGAGATTCTGGCTATTCTAATCATCTTCAACTCCACTTTACCCTGTTACCCTCGTTCTCCTTTCTGATTAAAAACCTTTACATCTCAATCCTGAATCTAGTTCCCATTCCTGTTTCTTTTGTCTGATGGGAAAGACACCTTCTGACTTTGTATTTAACATTTCAGGACGCAGGACACATCACTTGGATATATTTTAAGGCATGACTTCTATATGGAACAATTTTCAAGGATAGAACTACTGAATTGTTTTATCTTTGTTGACGTAAGACCCATGAAACTTATCGATTGTGTCTAATTGTATAATTTCAGGGCAAGTAATGATGCTACAAATACGAGAAGGTATGTTGAGACTCTCTGCCTTCCTTTTATGATTTCTTGACGAACTCCACAGTGTCAGTGTTTAACTATTGGAAAACAAAGTGTTGTGGATGCAAGAGATCTGAAACTAACACAAAATGCTGGATTAACTCAACAAATATGGCAGCATCTGTAGAGTGAGAGGGATAGAGAAAATCAGATTTAACATTTTGAGTCCACTACACTCCTGATTTAGATTCATTAAGATGCAAAACACAGAAGCACACCCTTCAGGCCAACTCATCCATGCTGACCAGATATCCGAAATTAATCTAGTCCCATTTTGCAGCATTTGGCCCATATTCAAAATGCATAATTCAGGTGCCTTTTAAACTTTTTTTTAACCAGCCTCCATCACTTCTCTGAGTTCATTCCAAACCCGCACCACCCTGTGCATGAAAAAGAGTTGTGCCTTAGATTCCTTTTAAGTAATCCCCCTCGCATTTTAATCCTATGCCCTTCCTAGATTTGGAGTCCCGTACCTTGGGGATAACACCTTAGCTATTCACTGTATCTTTGCCCCTAATAATTTTATAAACGTCTGTCGCATCACACTCAGTTTCCAACACTCCAGGGAAAATAGTCCCAACTTTTCCAATCTCTTGCAACAACTCACATCCTTCAATGCTGACAACATCGTTGTTAATCTTTTTCTGAACCCTTGCTCGTTTCTCAACATCTTTCTGATAGCAGCATTCCAAAAGTGGGTGAACCAGTGTCCTGTATAGCACAGTGACCTACATGGCCTCCCAACTCCTATAGCCAATGCACTGACCATTAAGGCAAGCATGCCAATACCTTCTTAACCTCGTTCCTCACCTGTGATGAACTGTGAACCTGCATGCCAAGGATTCTTTGCTTGTCAATACTCCCAGAATCCTACTATCAAGTGTATAAGTCCTGCCTTAATTTACTTTACTAAAAAGCCACATATCTCCTTTATCTAAATTCAACTAAACCTGCCACTCATTGGCTCATCTGATCACAGACCCGTTGTACTGTGAGATAACTTTCTTCACGTCCATTTCACTATCAGTTGTGGTGATGAGTGTACATATGCAAATCATGCCTCCTATATTCACATCCAAATCATTTATATATATATAATGAAAAGCAGTGAACTCAGCACGGATACTTGTAGCACACTGCGGATGACAAGCCATTCAGCTGAAAAGTAACTCTCCACCTTCTGTATCCTATCTTCAAGCTGATTCTGCCTCCAGTTGCTAACACTCTCTATATTCTATGTGATCTAACCTTGCTCAACAGTCTACCAAGCGGAATTTTGTCAAACACCTTGCTGAGGTCCATATAAACAACATCCACCACTTTGCCTTTATCAATCATCTTTTCTCACTTCTTCAAAACTACAATCAGGTTAATGACATATGATTTTCATGCACAAAACCATGCTGCCTGTCACTTGTATCTTGCAAGGGGAGTCCAGTGATTAATTACTTGTTGCAGGATTCCCAGCCTCTGAGCTGCACTTGTAGCTGTTATATTTCCTTGGCAAGTCCAAAGCAGTTTCTTGACAATGGTCACTCCACGATCTTGATGGCAAGGATATTCATTGATAGTAATATCATTGAATGTCAAGGGCCGTTGTTTAGATTCTCTCTTGATGGTAGCCTCCAGGATGTTGATATTGGACGATTCAGTGATGTTAACACCATTGAGGGGACGAAGGTGCCATTCTGTTGAAATGTAAACCATCCAGAAGTTGTTAGTGCAGGTGGGTGTATGGTGGGTGGAGGGGGTGTGGTCTGTAATGGCAGCGCCACTGAATGTTAAGAGGGTGATGATTAGATTGTCTCTCAATGATAACCCCAGAATGTCGATAGTGGGGAACTTCAAGGGGATGATGGTTAAATTATCTCTCAATCGTAAACCCCAGCATGTTGGTAGTGGGGGATTCAACATAGTAACACCATTCAACACCAAGTGGCGATGGTTCGATTCTCTCAAAGGTAAGCACCCCCATTCCCCCGCCCCCGCCCCTCCCCACCAAATACTGATAATGGGAGCTTTTCAGCGATGGTAATACCATTCAATGTCAAGGCACAATGGTTAGTTTCTCTCTCAATGGTAAAACTTCACATGTGGATAGTGCAGAGATTCAATGACGGTATTATCACTGAAAGTGAAGAGGCAATGCTGAGATTCTATCCCAGTGGTAACCCCAGGATATTGATATTGAGGGGATTCAGAGATGGTAAGATCATTGAATGCCAAGAGATCGATGATTAGATTATTTCTTACTGGAGATGGTTATTGCCTAGCATCTTAATGGCATGAATATTACTTGCCACTGGTCAACCCAAGTCTGAATATCGTGCAGGTCTTGGACATGGACTACTTGATTTGTAATAATGGCAAGCTAACCATCCTACTGCATCAACACTATTTCATTTCTTCTCCGTGTGCGTGCGCGTCTGTTTTCTATGCATTAGGTTCCTCAGTGGAGACTGGAACACCCTTGCTAACGATGGAGCCAATGTGGGAGAGATTCTTAACGGGAGACCAGATCACTCTTAGCTGCGATGCTGGTCGAAAGCTTCATTCAAAGGATATAACTGGATCGTAAACAACATTACCAAAGAGTTCAGAAGGAAGACGTACAACATTGACGCTGCTGAAAAGGATCATGATGGGGACTACAGTTGTCAAACTTCCACATTGACACGCATGACGGCCTACAGTAACAATATTCTCGTGAGAGTATCCTGTGAGTCACGTCCTTCTTAGAAAAATCAACGCCTTTCTCTCAAGTTGCATCCATACAGACATTTGAGGGGTTAAAAACAACTCCCAGGGATAGACGGATGTGGGAAAAGTGAGAATATTGGCTTTCTCTTGGAATAGCACCAGCGCAGCTGTGATGCACAAATGTTCATTGCTCTTCACTGCTTCGATAGATGATGCTCTCCACCCATCTTGTCTGCACTAAACCTCTTCAATCATTTCTTGGGCATCGTTGCCATGTTCGAAACCATGTGCCCTTCGGCTGAGCAGTTGGCCCACTCAAGAGTTGGTTTAAATGGGATCCAGAAGGGCTAAGACAGGCAGGAATCTGATGACGAGGGGAGCCGATAGATTTAATAGGTATCTCCGAGGTTCAACATCCAGATCTCATTCCGACTGGATCAGTTACTTAGCAGCTCCCATGGGGGGGCGGGGATTTGAATCCACCCTTGTGGACTATCCGCCTGGTCTGCTTGTTTGCTAGTCTATGACATAACCTGCACAGATGACCCTTCACTTGCTGGGTGGTATTTCATATATTTCTTCACATATAGGCGACTGAGATGGATGATGTCATTGAACGACAGAACAATCTCAAGCTTCCAAGTGGCCTGCTCCTGTTCCTTTTTTTCTATGATTCTATCCTCCTCAGCCAACACTTCAGCGTTCTACTTAACTGGCTCCTTCTTTCCATTTTTGTCTTTTCGATATTATGATTCGTTAACGAGTCTAATTTTGCAATTAAGTGGCCATGAATGCGTTTTGATAATTAGTTCACACCTGAAAGAATTTTAAGTTTCGAAATTAAACTGCCCTGGTTTGAAGGCTTCACAAATTAAATGAAACCAAAGGAAAACACTGTCAGTGCACTCAGGGTGAAAAATCTGAACTGAAACTATCTCTTGATAAGAAAAAAGAAGTTCCCGTTTTAAATCAAGCTCTTGGTTATTTCTGAACTTAAGGCAAAACAAAACCTGTTGTTTAATATTTGTACAGTGCCTGGTTTGGACTGAAAAGTGTCATTCTCCATTGTAGCCCTAGTGCTGAAGGTTTTCATACCAGTATTCTTTCCTGTAAACTGCTCCTGAACTCCCCTTTCAATTCTTTTCCTAAAATGTGACGCCCACAACTGTACACAACTGAGCTCTAACAAGTAGGAGAAAGTGCGGATGGCCTTTTGACTGAAATGATGATTCTCCTGTCCTCAGATGCTACCTTTCCTGCTATGCTTTTCCATGACCACACTCTCGACTGATGTCTAACAAGTGTCTTGTACATGTTCAACATCGCCTTCCTCTTCTCAGACTCTACAACCCATTAAGAAAGCCAAATGCATCATGTGGTTAATTAACGTGCTCTCCCCCTGTCCTGTCACCTTCACTGATCTGTGCACATATCCTCCAACTCCTTCTGCTCTGCACCCTTATGATAATGGTGTCTTTCAATATTCTTCCCACAAACGTGTGTTACCGCTTTGTAGTGAACTCCTCTGCCCACTCTACCAACTCATCAATGCCCTATCGGATTTCTGCACCATTCTCCTTATAATTCACAATGTTTGTCGGGGGAGGTTCTACCATTTGAAAACCTGGAAATAACCCCCCTGCATAGAAAGATCCAGATCATTTTTCATATCAAGAAAAGCAATGCGCTCAGTACCCCTACTACAAAACTCCCTCTGGTCTTGAAAAGAGACTGGGTCGATGGGCTGAGGAGTGGCAGCTGGAGTTTAATTTGGACAAATGCGACGGATTGCATTTTGGTAAAACAGGCATATACAATTTAAAAGGGCCTTGGATAGTGTAGTTGAACTGAGAGACCAATGGGTATAGGGGCATAATCCTTTGACATTTTCATCACAGGTATACAGAGTGGGTAAGAAAGCACTTATAATAATTGCATTCATTTCTTAGACCTTTGAGTATATGAGTTGGGAAGTCATGTTGAGATTGTACATGATGTTGTTGAGGCCTCTACTGGAGTTCTGTGACCAGTTCTGATTGTTCTAATATAGAAAATATATTATTCAGCTCCAGAGAGCTCAGAAAAGATTTACCAGGATGTTGCCAGGAATGAAAGGTTTGAGTTATAAGGAGAGGTTGGATAGCCTGGAGTGTAGGACGTTCAGACCTTGAAGAGATTTGTAAAATCGTGACGTGTACAGATAAGGTGAATGGCAGTTATCTTTTTCCCTTCGGTAGGGGATTTCAAGACGAGAAGACATATTTTTAAATGAGAGGAGAGAGAGATTTAAGAAAAATTAGGGGTAATTTCCATTTTACACAAAGTATAGTTCATGTATAGAAAGAAATTCCAGAGGATGTGGTAGATGTGGATACAATTACAATATTTAAAGGACATTTGAATAAGTACTTGAATAAGAAAAATTTAAAGGGATATGACACAAGTGCAGGCAGGTGAGAAAAGTTCAGTTTGGGATTATTGTTGGCACGGACTGATTGGGCTGAAGGCGAAAATGAGGACTGCAGATGTGAAGATTAGAGTCAAGATTAGAGTGCTGCTGGAAATGCACAGCACTTCAGGCAGTATGCGAGGAGCAGGAAAATCAACTTTTCAGGCAGGACCCCTTCATCACGAAGGGTCTGAAGAGTGTTTCTGTGCTGTATGCTCAATGACTCTGTCACCACGAGTCTAATGCATACCATTACTCCTTTGGCAGTTGGAAGGTTAACTTCTATCGTGAATGGAGGCCGTTACGAAATGTTTCTTTCCAAACACTAACTAGGTGCAACAAAGAAAGAATAGCGGGCGTCAGCATAATCTAATCCCGTACATATCATGCGCTAGCCGGTATCGCGGCAAAGCAGTGACTAATAATTCTTACGTTCTCAGATTCTTGGCCCAATGAGAGATGGGATCAGAAAGAGGCCATTCAGAGCGTCGCATCTGCTGTACCGTTCAATGAGATGCTGGCTGATCTGATCATCCACAACTCCACTTTCCCCCATAATCCTCGATTCTGGATTACTATTAAAATATCAGCCTCCAATACACAGAAAACTCCCGTTCTCCGTAATAAAGAATTCCACAGATTCGCTCCCCTTGTAGAGAAGAAATTCCTCTTCCTGCCTATCTTCAATGGACGATCCTCCTTATTCTGAGTTGTTGCCCCTCTGGTCCCAGATACTCTCGCACAAGAGAAAATAACCTCTCTTCCCATTTTCCCACTAAGATTCTCTAAGAATCTTCAATAAGCTTACCTCTGCTTCTTCTCATGTTCTAAGAGGAAAGACCTAATTTACTGAACCTTTCCCGCATCAGATATTCCCTCCATACCTCGGATCAGCCGACTGAACCTTATCTGGATCGCTTCCAATGCTAGTCTGTCCTTCCTTAGATGTGGACCCCAAACCGTTCACTGCATCCTTGCTGTAGCCTTGTATAGTTATAGCAAAATCTCCCGACTTTTATACTCCATTCCATTTGAAACAAAGACCATTTTTTTCCTCTATGATCCACTATTCTAGCTTTTTTTGATTCACGGATGAGGAATCCCCAAATTCTCTGTCCCGTATCTTTCAGCTGCTTTCTGCATTTAAATAATATTCAGCTCCTCTATGCTTCCTGTCATCAGGATACACTACTCCTCACAATTACAGAAGATTAATTTATTTCTCCTATATTTCAAATCGTGGGCTGAAGTAGGGAAAGAACTTAGTTTTAAAACATAGTTTTCTAAACATCATTGCAAGCCTTGGTTACATAGCTGCTTGCTGAAGCAGGAGAGACATTTGCATTGGTCGATGAGGTGAAGTCAGCGAGTATGCATGAGTGGCGATTTGGCCTGCAGCAATTAGCTGATTGGTCTAGAAAGTGCTTACGTGCTGTTACTAAATTGAGTCTTTTTTTTGTCAGCTCCTGATTCGACCATGGGTATTGAGTCTGAGGCAGAACCTCTGTGGTATGGACAGACGCTGAGGTTGTGTTGTCACTGCAAATACCTCACAAAGCACGAGTTCATTTACACATTTTGTCAAGAAGGCTGTCTTGAAACTGAGATCCGGACAAGAAATAAATGTGTTACTTTTGTGAAGGAATGGGTTACGTTTGAGGATAGTGAATGATATCGATGCCAAATGCAGTTTGTTAATTATCCCAATGGTCTCATATACACAGCTGCATACAAAGTTGTGGATGTGCAAGGTATGTGCCACTTTAGAACATAACAGCTAGTAGCAGAAGGAGGCCATTCGTTCCCTCAAGAGCCTGCTCAGCCATTTCATACGACTGTGTTTGATCACATCTCAGACTCAATTCAACTTTCCTGCCCCATTTCTCTTTAATCCGTCAATGAATAAAATCTATCCGTCTCCTCTTTAAATTGATTCAGTGTCCTGGAGTCCCCACACACTCTGAGGAGAATAGCGTGAATTCACACAACGCCCACCCACCCCTTAGAGATAAACCATTCCTCTTCATCTGTGTTTTCACTCTGCCCCACACCCTATCCTGAAACGATAATCTCACATTCTAGATTTCCCCACACGAGGAAACGTCCATCAGGTCACCCAGTCAACCTTCTCTGCCCCAAATCCGAGCTTTTCGAGCCTCCCTTCATTGTTGCAATGACTCCCATCCTGGGAATCTCGTCTGCACTTTCTCCAGTGTAATCACAAATTTCCTATAGTGCTGCATCTGTGGCACAATCAAAGTGCCGTTCATCTCTGACATCACTTCCCATTCTTATAACCTATACCTCGACTGATGAAGGCAAGTGTCCTGAATACCTTTAACTGTTAACCTGTTCTGCCATCATCAGGGATCTGTGGATGAGCATCCTGAGTTTCTCAGTACTTATAAGGTTCTACGACTTATTGTATTTATATTTGACGTGTTAACCCTCCCCAACTGCACTAAAGGTGTCAGACGGAGGAGCAGCAGCAGGTCATTCAGTCCTTCATGTCTGATTTGTTGTTCAATGAGATTACAGCTGATCTGATAATCCACAACGCCACTTTTCCAAAATAATCCTCGATTTCCCTCCCTAATTAAAAATCTCAGCCCTGAAAATACTTCAAAACCCAGTCACGAAGGCTCTCTATATTAGAGAATTCCACAGACTCACTTGCCTCAGAAGAAGAAATTTCTCCTCATCTCCATCTTTAATGACATCCTCGTATTTTGAAACAACGACTGTGATGCAGGTTTGCTCGCTGAGCTGGGAGGTTCATTTCCAGACGCTTTGTCACCCTCAGTGGGCCTTCAGGCAAACCACTGTTGAAGATTCCTGCTTTCTATTTATACGTTTGGGTTTCAAATGTCACGATGACAACTATCTGGTACAGAATTTTCCACACAAGGGAAACAACCTTAATCCATATCTCTACTCAAGTCAAGTCCGTCTAAGAATCTTCAATAAGGTCTCCTCTCATTCTTCTAAACTCCAATGAGGACAGACTCGACCGACTCAACCTCCTCCTCATCCTTTATACCTAGGATCAGCTGTCTGAACATTCTCTGCACTGCCTCCAATTCCCAGTTTATTTCTTCTCAGATACGGAGCCCCAGAACTGTTCACTGCATCCCAGCTGTGATCTGCCTAGTGCATTTTACAAATTTAACAAAATCTGCCAATTCTTATATTTCATTCTCTTTGAAATGAAAGGCATTTTGAGCCGCTGAACTTGGAAGCTAGTTTTTTTGTGTGTGTGATTCACGGTAACTTTCAGCAGTCTTTCTTCATTTAAGTAATTAGTATTGACGGCAATTTAATTGATGTGGTTATGTGTCATGCATTCGTTAATCACTAAAAGTAATTCTGATCAAATGAACCATATTGTAAAAACACAACAATCTCTCTGATCTTTGGGGTGGAGGTCATGGCTGAATGGTGTTAATGCTAGACCATTAAATTGGAGACCCAGGTGACCCAAGTTCAAATCCTGCCATGGCAAATCGTGGAATTTGAATTCAATAACTATCTCGGATTGAAAGTCTATTGATGATCATTGCCATGACAGAAAACTTAATCTGGTCACTAATGCCCTTTTGGGAAGAAAATCTGTCGTCTTTACCCAGTATTCCCTATATGTGACTCTGGAACCCACAGCAAGTGGGTTCCAGCAATTGATTCTTAATTGGCCTGTGGGTAGTTAGTGATAGGCAATAAATTTTGGTCTGGCCAGTGACACCCGCATCCTACAAATGGATAGTTTAAAAAAGAGTTAATGTCTTCGACAGAAGGAAATTTGTACCCATTCTTTCTTTCCATGTGATTCCTGGCCCATCGTGTGGTGGTTGGTTCTCAAAGTCGTAATGTAACCTTTGGGCTGAATGGTTAATTATTGCTCCATGTTTTTTTAACTTAATGGCTGCCTTCTCCACTTTGCCAGACTGATACCTGAGTTGGCCGGACTGACGAATGAGGAGAGGTGGAATCAGTTAGGATATTATTCATTGGAATTCAGAAGAATCAGGGTGGGGATGTCTCATAAAAACCTGTATAGTTATAATAGGGAACAAGCAAGAAGGATGTTCCTGAGTTGGAGGTGGTGGACAGGATGGGGGGATCCCAGAACAAAGGGGTTAAGGTCTAAAGGAGACAGTAGAGCTGAGATGGAGAGACATGCCTTCACCCAGAGAGTGGGGAGCATGTGGAATTCTCGAATACAGAAAGCAGTCACGGCCAGAACACTGAATGTTTTTCAAGAAGGAGTTGTATAGAGTTATTAGGGGCTAAAGGAAATGAATGGGGAATTGGTGACTGAGTTTGACACTTCCACTTAATGGATGAAGCAGGCTGGAAGGAACAAGTGGCCTACTGCTGCTTCTAATTGCTCTACCTTTCACCCCCTTTGTTCAAGGGTAATTAGGGAAATGATCAGAAAATGTAATGATCCTTTAATTAAGACACTGTATGTTCCCTTGCATCAGGAGTCTAACAGTCATGTGACTTATGCATTGTTAATGCACCTTGAAAGGATGAGAGACCAAGATGTGTTTTTTGGAGGGGAGGAAGACAATGGCTCTTCCATCTATCAGGACCTTCGGAGAAACTGATCACAGAGTCCCGCAGACCCTATTGACGAAGAATGAAAGTTCCCTCTGCTATCACGCTGGGCTTTTCTTTATTTGTCATCTTCAATTAAAGAAAAGAACGGACCAAATCAATGTGTGAACGCCACATCAAAGAAATCTCACTTGTTTTTCCCTCACTCTAGAACACGATTGCATGTATCTCTAGCCCTTGGTAGCTATAGGTGATGGAAAATTTTTAGTCTGAAGCTATGATTTAACATCTTCACCTGACTCTAAGTCCTCAATTCTGGGACCCACGAAGCAACGGACTGCTGTCTAGTATAGAGTCATGCAGCACAGAAACAAACTCTTCTGACCAACCTTTCCATGCTAACCAAGTTTTCCAATCTGAACTAGACCCACTGCCCTGTGCTTGGCCCAAGTCCATCCAAACATTTCTTATTCATCAACTTATCCAAATATCTTTTAAACATTGTAACTGGACCACATTCAAAACTTCCTCTGGACGTTCATTCCACACAAGAAATGCTTTGTGTAAAGAAAACGTTGCCCTCATTTGTTTATTAGAATCATTTTAGACCCACCTTTAACGTATGCCCCTAGTCTTGAAATCCCCCAGCCTAGGAAAAATCTGCATGCGTTATGATTTTATAAATCTTGATAGGGTCACCTCTCAATCTTTCACAGTCCAATGCAACTCGTCCCAGTCTGTATTTATAACTCGAAACCTCTACTCCCAGTAACACTCCTGGAAATAGTTTTTGCATCTTTTCCAATTTAATGATATCCTTCCTATAACATGGAGACCAGAACTACACATAATAATCCAGAAAGGGATCTCATCTCGTAGTGGAGCCACTATTTAAGAAGAGTAATAACGAAAAGGCAGAGAAATATAGACTCGTGAGCCTGACATCAGTGGTAGGCAATTTGTTGGAGCGAATCCTAAGAGGTAGGATTTATATATATTTGGTCAGACGAGGACCGATTAGATATAGTCAATATGGCTTTGTGAGTGGGAAATCGTGTCTCACAAACTTAATTGTTTGTTTTGTCACGTGATCTGCCCTAGCCTCTGTGCGTCGGGGGGGTTTCAGTATCAGAGAATCTTTTAAGCTACTGTGAGGCCATTGTTGAACATTTTCAAACTGTATTGTTGTCGCTACTCTGTCCTGGTTTGCCCTATTTATACACTCAATACTCAATCGGTGCTGTCATCAGATAACTGCAGTGAACAAACCGAAAATGTCTGAATGGCTCATTTGGTTCTGAGAGTCTATGAGGATGGGACAGGGCAAATAAAGCAAAAGCTGGTTTCATTCATGTATTGCTGACTTGGAAAAATGCGAATTTTTGTTGCAGAGGTAGGAAATGGAAGGTGATTAAATGCAAATTCCATAATCTGCCTAAAGAAAATGCCTGAGACTTCGGAAGATTTCAGAATATCTGTTTTCGCTAGGTTTGCCCCAAGATCAAGTGTTAATGCAATACCAGCCTGACCTGCTGTGATTACAAATTGTGTGTTGACTACAAATAAAAGCAAACATGATCTGGGAGGATTCTTTGGAGCCTTCATTGGAGAGGAAGATTCCTGCCAGATGTGTAGTATCCATTAGGGCCTTGGATAGAGCCACGTAAGGGGTCATACCAGTTTTGGAATTGTTTACTGCAAAACAAATTTTACCTTGGTCAATTTTAGTTTTCTCAGTGCACACTTACATAAATCTGATGTCTTAACCTCACTACACTATGCGTCCATCCCTGGTAAGGTTTGGAACACATCATATGTCCTTGTAACTGTTTGGCTGAACATGTAGGTTCATCATATGATGTCTCATTAAAATACTTTCTAATCTATCTCTACTGAGCCAATATTTAAAACAGAGGTATTGATCTGACGTTATTTGGAAATCCAAATATTCTTCTGTCTCTACAGGTCAATAGGGTCTGCAGATGCTAGAAGACAGCGTCAAAAATGTGAAGGTGGAAAAGCACAACAGGTCAGAGAACATCCGAGGAGCAAGAAGGGCAACTTTTTCGACTAAAATACTTTGTCGGGACTGAAAAGAGGGAGGAAAAACAGAAGTAGATAGATGGAAAGGGGTTGGGGTTGAGGGAAGGGTAGGTGGGATGGTGGTAGGTGGATGCACGTGGGGAGCTATTGTGATTGGTCAGTAGGAAGATGGACAGGTTAGGACAAGTCAGGGAGGCGTTGGAGGAGTGGCGATAGGGCTACACATGGAATAAAGCTGGAGAGGAGGCATTTTGAAGCTGGTGAAGTCGATGTTGAGGCCATTGTTTTGTGAGATTCCCAGGTGAAAAGTAAAATGTTGTTCCTCCAGTTTCTGTTGCCTCACTCTGACAGTGGAGGAGGCCAAGGATGGGCATATCACCGAAAGAGTGAGGGGGGAAATTAAAATGGATGGCAATTGGAAGATATGATTGGTAGAGCGCAGATGCTCCGTGAAAAAATACCTGAGTCTGTATTTGGCGTCCTTGATAGAGAGAAGACCATATTGTAATCATGCATATAATAGATGAGATTGGATGACCTGCAGGTGAATCTCTGTCGGATCTAGAAGGATTGTTTAGGGCCTTGAACTGAAGTGGGGGGGGGGGGGGGGTGGGTGCACCTCTTGTGGTTGCAGTGAATGGTACCAGGTGTGGTAGAGATGTTCATGGGGTGGATAGAGTTGACACGTGATTAATGGAAGGAATGGTCCCTGTGGAATGTGGATAGTAGTGAGGAAGGAAATGTAGTTTTTGGCAGTGGGGTCTGATTGTAGGTGGTGGAATTGTCGCAGGACAATACATTAGATTCAAGGGTCGTTGGGGTGGCATGTGAGGTCTGATGGGACTCTATTGTTATTGTTGGGGGGTTGAAGGCAGAAATGTGGGGAATGGAGCAGATACAGTTGAGGGCATACTTAATTAAGGGAAACTACGGTGCTTAAAATAGAGGGATAACTGGAATGTCCTGGAGTGGAAAGCCATATACTGGGAGGAGATGCAACAGACTTTAGGTGGAGAAAATGGAAGTATAGGATAACATTTTTGCAGCATGTGTAAGAAGAGATAAAGTCAGAATTAGTTGTAGAAATCAGTTGGCTTGGAATGGGTATTAGTGGTGAGTCAGTTTCCGGATATGAGGATGGAGAGGTCCTGGCAGATGAGGAAAGTGTGAGAAACCATCCAGATGAATTTGAGGGCAGAGTGGAAGTTATTGGCGAATTTGACGAACAGCTCGAGCTCCTCGCAGGTGCACGAGGCCGCACCGATGCAGTCATAAATATGGGAGAGGAGAGATGAGGGATGGTGCCAGTGTAGTTATATAAGAGGGACTGTAAGTAGGTAGGCATAGTTGGACCTGTGTGGGAGCCAATGACCACCTCTTTGGTTTGCAGGAAGTGGGAGAAGTCAAAGGAAAATTGTTGATGGTGTGGACCAGTTCTGCAAGGTGAATGCAAATGTCAATGAAAGGGGAATAGTTGGGCCTACAGAGAGGAAGAAGCGGAGGACTTTCAGGCCCTCTGTGTGGGCAATACAGGATAAAAGGCCTGTATGTTCATGGTGAAAATGAGGTGTTTGTTGCTATGGAATTAAAAGTTTAGCAAGAGGTGGAGGATATTGTTCATGTCTCGAATGTTGGTAGGTAGTTCCTGGACCAAAGCAGAAAGAATGGAGTCAAGGTATGACGTGATGGGTTTATGTCCCCGCAGACTAACTTACTGAAATTAATATCTCAAGACATCCAGATCCCTCTATTTCACAGAGTCATCCAACATCTCTCCAGTTAAATTAAAGTCTCTTTATTGATTCTTCCTGATGACCATGACACTCCCGACTTTACAATGACTCAGAAAATGTTTTACCATCTGCACATTGCCCAATCTGAAAACTGTTTACATCCTCTTCATAATTCACCTTCAAAACTATTTTCATACTTTAAACCAAAGACTGATCTATTTCAAAGAATTTTGGAAATCTAAATATCCTTCTGCAGTTCTCTGCCCTTGGTCAGTGTGTCTATCTGCTTCTCTGTTCATTTCCAAAATAACTCAAATTACCACATTCATCCATTAGCCTTTCTCAGTTGGTTTGTGGTGCCCATGTCTCCACACAATCACAGTAAGAAGGGTAACAGGGATAATCCAGGTAAATATTATTATGACAAGCGGTAAACGCCTCTGCTAATTTAAACCTGACACACAGAGTAGCTCACCTCATGCCGTACTCTGTTAAATTTCAAGAGGCAAAGAACCATCCCAGATTTCACAATTTAATGTAAAAATTAACAATTTTATTCTTTAAGCCAACGGCAAACATTAAGACATCAGCTATTTACAAATCCTTTCAACTCCCACTCTAGAATGGTGGGCAGAAAAATTACCTCTTCATTTTAAGGCAAAATCAATTTCAAACCCAGGTATAGTTTCAGATGCCTAACTTTCTCTGTAGATTCCTTTAGGTCGACTTTGGTGTTCTGTCGCACAAAGTGCTTTTAGGCAGGTCCGTTTCAGAGAGATATCCAACTGGCCTTAAGTTGGTGCTTGCTTGGTTGCTCTTTGCTGTTCTGCTGCCAACTTTTCTAAATGTCCGGTTTTATACCCCAAAACGTCAGATCATTTCATTGGTTTAATTTTTACCCAAATAGCAAAATTCAAATTCGATTGGATGTTGGTATCTGGAGCATAGTTTAAACTGATTGGTCGACTTTGAATTTGTTTTTGTTCCATGGCAACACAATTCCAGCTATTTAAAATATAACCCAATGTTATATTTTAAAATGGTCCAGCATACGCTGTTTTTTCAGTTAGTCCTTGCTAACTTTCTCTCTATCTTAGTTACAGTACACACCTGCACCTTCATAACACCTCCTCCCTTAAGGAAAAATGAACCAACATAACGAAGAGATGGCTTCATTTTTTGAGTATTCCTTAAACACATTATCATGACATACATATGACTTTAAGCTAAATTCATGTTAACTTCTTCTGACATGTATATGACATTAAATAGATACCAATCTCATCTATACTTTATCAGTTAAATCTCCTATAAGGCATCTGCAATTATATTCTTATGATGCACAACATGTACACTTTTTAAATTATCAGTCTGTAACATAAGACTCCAACGAAATAATCTCATATTCATGTCTTTAAAGCATTCTAAGAATGTAAGAGGATTGTGATCTGTGTACACAACCGTCTCTGACGCGTTGTTCGTGACGTACACATTAAAGTGTTGTAACACATGTACCAAACTCAACAGTTATTTTTTGATCATGGAGTGTTTCCTCTGGTGGATGTTGACTTTATTTGAAAAGTAACCAAATGACAGTTCAATCCCAACATTATCTTCCTGGTCCAATTTCGACGGCAATAGCACTGATGGCAACTTTGAAGGGTTTCGAAAAGTTTGGTAAAACTCAAAATGGTGCAGACCTTTTAAATGATCGTTTGCCTCCTGGCATTGTTCTGTCCACCGAAACATCGTGTTCTTCTTCAGTAAATTGGTTAACGATGCCAATACACTGCTGAAAGTCTGAAAATTCCAATAGAATTCCACCTCATTCTTCAAGGTTGATAGTGGAAATTCCCCGATGGCCTTCAGCTTTGCATTCTGTGGGGTCAATGTTCCATGACCGATGTTATGGCCCATGAATGTTGTCTCTGTTTT
Source organism: Chiloscyllium plagiosum (assembly GCF_004010195.1). NCBI lineage: Eukaryota > Metazoa > Chordata > Chondrichthyes > Orectolobiformes > Hemiscylliidae > Chiloscyllium > Chiloscyllium plagiosum. The sequence continues at coordinate 4,996,065 of NC_057759.1, forward strand.
TGCAAATGCAGTTTAATTAAAGTTTCTTACCAGTTTTGTTCTCATAGTTTTTCAAAGAGCTCTGCTGACTGAATCATGTGACCTTTCTAGGACTTACTAAAGATCGTCCAAATAGACTGCACAGTTTGGTCCCCAGCGATAACTCTGTTCATGGGTCTTTGGAATGGGGCGGGTGCATTCTTCATTCCAAAAATCATCATTTGTTAACCTTGTTACAGGAGCAGCATCAACACAGCAGACTTGTCGAAAAAGTAAAAGCTGATGGGATACAGGGTAATGTGTTTATTTGTATCCGAAGTTAGCTGAGTAACAGGATACAAATGTTAATGGCAACGTAAACTATATAGTGGCTCGGTGGTTAAAAACTGCTGAATCATTGCGCCAGTGAACTGGGTTCGATTCTACTCTTGGGCGACTGTCTGTATGGAGTTTGCACGCCTGTGTCTGCGTGGTTTCTCTCCAGGTGTTGGGATTTCCTCCCACAATTAAACATGTGCAAGTTAAGGCGATTTGGCCATGCTAAAATGCGCATAGGTGTCCGTGAAGTGTAGGTTAGATGCATAAGTTAGGAGTAAATGTCAAGTAATTGGGTAGGGGAATAGACTTTTTTGGGTTACTCTTTGGGAAAGCACGGTAGCTCAGTGGTTTACACAGCTGCCTCACAACGCCAGGGACTCAGGTTTGATTCCAACATCAGTTGAATGTCTATGTGGAGTTCAAATATTCTCCCAGTGTCTGCATGGGTTTCCTTTGAGTGCTCAGGTTTCCTCCCATAATCCTAGGATGTGCAGGTTACGTGAATTGGCCATGCTAAATTGCCAATAGAGTTCAGGGATGTATAAATAAAAGGTAGGGGGAATGGGTTTTGGTGTGTTTCTCTTCTGAGGGTCGATGTGGACTTGTTGGGCCAAAGGGCCTGTTTTCACTCTGAAGGGATTCTATTCAATGTTTCTGATTTTTCATAATTGTCTAGGGCGCAGTATAGTAGCAACCACATTGCTGTGGTTATGGAATCACCAGAAGGCCAGACCAAGTAAGGATGTCAGATTTTATTCCCTCAAGGATGAGGATGGAATTTTTTTTTCTCTTGTCAAGTATTATATTAGCTCTTATTTTCAAATTATTATTGAATTAAAATTGCACCCTCTGCCTTAATGCGATTAAATCCTGGGTCCACATAACATTACGTGACTTTCTTGATTAGTAGTCCAGTGACAATAGCACCAGGCCTACTGCCTTCCCTATTCACATTCACGGAGCTGAACCTGACAGGTTCCGACTTGTAAGTACACTATCAAAATCGGAGAGCAGAAACTGATAGGAACAGATCACTAACTGTTCTGGTCTGCTAATATGCAAAGGCACTTATCAATCTGCACCTGCCAGTTTTTGCAATTTGTAAAGTGCCTTTGCATATTAGCAGACCAGATACTGACAGGAAGGGATTAGTAATGAATTAACAATTTACTGCCGAAGCTTTGAGGCGTACACTGATAATCACACAAATATCTTCACTAAGCAGAAACTAGGGGGTACAGCTTGATAACCACACATTCATATTCTATTAACAGAAACTGACAGTAACAGAATGATAACTACACTCACACAGTAACGCAACAGAAACTAGCCGGTTCAGATTGATAACAACTTTTTTATATTCATATTGCAGAAAATAACAGGCATGATGTAATGAATGTATTTGCATTTTTACCAGGAGAAACGTTCAAGGTTATATTAGTAACTACACTCACACATTCATTTAGCAGAAACTGACAGGTATAAATCAATAACTAAACTCATATATTGACGTAGCAGAAATTGAGAGGCATGGACTGACACCAGCATTCACATATACCGATAGCATAAACCGACAGGCTCAGATGGATAACTATATGCACATAGAAGAAACTGAAAAGAATGCTCCCACAGCATAAGCTAAGACGTAAAGATTTATAACTACGCTCTCCTAGTCACAGAAAAAAAATTGTCAAGCACAGTTTGATAACTATACTGAAACCATCACAGAGCAGATCTCACAGGTATATAATGGCAACTACGCGTTCACATTCACCTAGCAAAAATTGACAGACGCAGACTGTTAACTACACTGATACATTCACAGCACAAACTGACAGGAAGAGGTTGACAACTATCCTCATTCTTTCACGTAACAGAAACTGACAGGTACAGATTGCAACTAGTCACATATTCAGAGCAGAAACTGACATTCATACACAGATAACTGTATCTACACATTCACATTACAGAATCTGATAAAATACTTGCATTCTCATAGCTGAAACTACCAGGGACAGGTTTCATATCTAAACTTAAACACTCACATCTCAAAATCTGACAGGTACAAAATAGTAGTTGCATTCACACATTTACAAACCAGAAACTGATCTGGACAGATTAGTAAATACATTCACATGTGCACATCTCAGTAACTCTCAGAGAAAGGTTGATAACTACACTGTCATATCCACAATGCAGAAGCTGAAGGCACTGATTGATAGTAACACTCCCAGTTGCACGTAGCATACATTGACAGGGATAGAAGGATAATTACACGTAAATTAACATTTATATTTTGTAAAAGTAATCAAACATTCAAAAATAGGTTAATAATTGGTCTCTCAGATTCTAGAGCAGAAATTGACAGGATAACTGCATTCATACATTCACATTGCTGAATCTGACAGGTACAGGTTGATAACTAAGCTCACTTGTAGAGGTAGCAGAATCTGGTAGATATAGAATAATACCTGCATTCACAGAGTCACACAGCAGAAACTGAGAAGTACAGGTTGATCAAAAATACAGTCGATACATTCGCAGAGGAGAAAGTAACAGATACATTTTGATAACTATACTCTCATACTCGCAGGGACAGATTGCTAATTGCATTCAAATAATCACAGAGCAGAAACTAACATAACAAAACTCACATATACACAGACCAGAATCTGACAATATCATATTGATAACTACACTACACATTCACCAAGCAGGAACTCATTGTTGTAGTTCGATAACTAAATTGACATAGCAGATACTGAAGGCGAAGATTGAACTGTGCACTCATACTTTCTCAGCAAAAAATGTCAGACAAAGCTGGATAACTATTCACTCATTTTCACATAGCAGAAACTGAGAAGTGCATCTTGATAACACAGACGCACATTCTCAATGAAGTAACTGAAATGGTCATATTGAGGACACACACTTGTTCACATAACATGTATTGACAGGAAGAGACTGATAACAACATTCTCTTAAGAAATTGTACAGGTACAGATTGATAAACACATATTCAAAGTAGAGAATCTGACAAGAAAAGAATTGATAATTACACTCAAGTGTTGACAGCACAGAAACTGACAGTGAGAAACTGAATACAGCACTCACATTCTCAGAACTGAAACTGAGAGGTATAAGTTGATAACAGCATTCTCATATTCACAAAACAGAAAGTGAACAGAACAGATTATTAATAACATTCCTGGTTTCAGGGATCGTAAGGCTGGAAACCAGAGTCGAGATTAGAATGGTGCTGGAAAAGCACAGCAGGTCAGGCAGCATCTGAGGAACAGGAAAATCGACATTTAGGGCAAAAGCCTTTCATCAGGAATGGAGGCAGGGAGCCTCCTGGGTGGAGCGATAAATGGGAGAGGGGTGGGGCTGGGGAGAAGGTGGCAAAGGGTAAAAGAGGTGGATGGGGTGGGGATGAAGGTGATAGGTCAGAGAGGAGGGTGGGGGAAGGTAGTAAAGAGTACAATGGATGGATGG
>NC_057759.1:5000682-5010294 GCF_004010195.1 Chiloscyllium plagiosum
GGGGATGGAGGTAATAGATCAGAGAGGACGGTGGGGAAGGTAGCAAATGTGTGATGGGGGTGGGATAAAGGTGATAGGTCAGAGAGGAGGGTGGAGCAGATTGGTGTGAAGGAATATTTGCAGGTAGGACAGGTCATGAGAATGGTGCTGAGCTGCAAGTGTGGAACTTTGGTAAGCTGTGGGGCGGGGAAATGAGGAAACTGATGAAGTCCACATTGAGGGCCTGGGGTTGGGGTGTTCTGAGGCAGAAGATGAGGCATATAGTACAGGAGGGGTCCTTTGCAGTGCTGAGAGAATGTGGCCCTCAGTTGAGGCATGGCTGACTGTAACAGCAATGTGCCGGTACCTAACCTCTCTACAGTCAGCCCTGCCTCAACTGAGGGCCACACTCTCTCAGAACTGCAAAGGAACATCTCCATGAGAAGGTGGTTTAAAAGAAGTTCTGGAATTTGCATATTAATGAACTGAAATTTGCAACCTATGCTAAAAGATGAAAGACTTCATCCAGATTTATTCACTGTCACCTTTTGCTATATATCCTATGTCTAATGATTCTGTCTCACCACTACCTGTGTTGGACCATAACCTGATGTTGCGTGATTTTTAACTTTGTGCACCTAACGTACACATCGCTGAACACAATTGTCAATTGAGCATGGAAAACGCTCCAAACCTGCACATCTTTGGATTGTGGGAGGAAACCCATGCAGACACGGGAAAATACGCAAACTCCAGACAGATGTTGCCCAAGGCTTGTATCGAAACCAGATCACTGGCACTGTGAGGCTGCAGGGCTATACACTGTGCTGCAATTTCTCATTCATCTAAACTCTAGCAAATATAATCTGAACTGACTCGATCTCCTTCATATGTCAGTCCTGCCATTCCAGGAATCAATCTGATGCACCTTTGCTGCACGTCCACTAGAGCAAGAACATCCTTCTTCAGATCAGGAGACCAAGACCTCAATCTTCCAACTGTGGCCTCAGCAATGCACTGTACAACTGCAGCAAGATATCCCTGCTCCTGTACTCTAATCCTCTCACTATGAAGGTCAATACCCAGTTTCTTTACTGTCCTCTGCATCTGGACCTGGGCAGAATTTATCCAGTTAATGGTAGGATTCTGGGGAGTATTCCTGAACAAAGAGACCTAGAGGTATTGATGCATAGTTCCATGAAAGTCGAGTTGTACGTTGACAGGGTGGTAAAGAAGGTGTTTGGCAGACTTGCTTTCATTGGTCAGAATACTGAGTCAGTAAAGTAATTGGTGACGCCACGTTTAGAATACTGCTTTCAATTCTGGTCTCCCTGCTAAAGATGTTGTTAAAATTGAAAGGGTTCAGGAAAGGCTGGCAGTGTTAAAGGAGCTATAGGTAGGATCTGAATGGACTGGAGCTTTATTGCCTGGAGTGTCAGAAGCTGAGGGGGATCAAAGAGCAGGAACAGGTCCTACGGCCCTCCACGCCCGTGCCAACACATTTTGCCATTCCGTACTAAAACTGTCTTCACTTACAAGAAACATATCCCTCTCTTTCCTCCAATTTCATGCATTTCTTATCACCAGGGTGACCTTCGTAGAGGTTTGTAAAATCATGAGGGCCATGGATAGGGTTAACAGCCAAAGTCTTTTTCCCAAGGTCGGGGAGATCGAACCCAGAGGGCAAGAGTTCAATGTGAGGGGGGTAAAATTTAAAAGCGTGCTAAGGGGCAACGTTTTCATGCAGAGCGTGGTGACTGCAATGAATGAGCTGCCAGAGGAAATGGTGGACATGGTTATAATTACGACATTTAAAGGCTTCTAGATGGGTACATGATTAAAAAGGATTTCGAGGGAAATGGGCCAAATGCTAGTAAATGGGACGAGATCAGTTTAGGATGTTTGGTCAGCATGGATGAGTTGGATCAAAGGGTCTGTTTCTGTGCTGTATAACTCTATCTGCATGCTTTCTTTCAATGACAGGTGTTCACGCAAATCTGGTTTAACATTGCCTTTCTCAGATTTAGATTTTATTGTCACGTGTACTCAAGTACAGGAGTACAGTGGAAAGTGTATAATGGTGTTACGTGCGAACGTTAGCTGGATTCTCCCATTCCATCAAAACAGCGGGTAATACATCAAATGATTTATTAAGTGTCTGAATTCTGGCACAAATTCACTAAGACAGATTGTCAGATGGTATAGCACTTCAGTGCTTTACTTGACCAATCTTTCATTAGAGTTGCAGTGTTCTGTTGTTGTCTAATTAGTGAATTTTCCTCATACACAGTTTAAGATTTAATGTTTGTGATTTGAATCTTTCTTACTTCTAAATCTCACTGATTGTAACTCCATTCTTAGCCCTACGTTTGGCAACAAATCCTTCCCAACCTATAACATGAAGGTGATCATGCACATTAAACCTGGGCTCAGCAGTGATAGTGTTAATGAAATGGTGCAATTGTGATAGATGTGCACTCCTCTGTAACACTCCCTTAAACAATGATGTCTTTACTGCAACATAATTCAATCTTATAAAACCATGATGCTCAAAGTTTTACCAGGAAATATCTTATCTGTCTGTCTATCTATCTGATTAATACTGTCCAAACTATCCATCAAACTTATCCATTCTGCCCTCACATACATTACTTCTTCACTGAGACTCCAACTAACTTGAAGTGTACATGAAATAAAAGGGTTGTTAATGACAGTTTTCTAGACCAGGAGTTAAATTACATTGTGTTGAAGCTGTCATTTACAGAAACAAAAATTTGTGCAATATCCTTACAGGACAGACTTGCTACGATGAGGCCTGACTCAGACATTTCGAATCTTCAGTTCCTCCTTGAGACAAAGGACAGCTGGGGTCTAATCTCACACAGTACATTTTCCTAACCACAACATTCATTCAGAGAACAAGTCTTTGAGCTGACAAGTCTATGAATTGTGCATTTCCAAGGAGAGTTTCAAAATTAGGAATGGAAAGTACTTGAGTATAATTCGGAGAGAAAAGAAACAGGAAGTGCTGCTTTCCCAAGGCAGGAACGTTAAAACAGGAGTGGGCTATTCAGCCCCTTGAATCTGCCTTCCTAGTGAATAGGATCATGGCTGATCGAGCACTTCAATGCAATTTACACGCCTCATTCCCATAACCCAGTTAACGATTGGTAATCAGAAATCTCTCAGCCTCTGCCTTAAACATGCACATTGATGGAATAGCCTTAGCTCCCTGAATGTACAGAATTCTGAAGGACTATAATCTACTGAGCAAAACAAAATAAACTCTCATCGCGGACCAACATCCCACTTGTTTAGAAATCCCTGGCTCTAGTTACACCCAAACAGCAAACATTCAATCTGTATCAACCATATCCCTCTCTTTAAGGGTTGTGTTACTGTATATCAAATATATCATCGCTCATCTGTCCAATTCCTCAATAATACAGGCCCCGTTTGCCCACTCTCTCTTCATAGGATATTGCCCCATCCCAGAGACATGACTAGTGAATCTTCATTGTCCTCTCTCCACATGGAAATAACATCTTTCTGAGAAAAGGACACCCAATCTTCACACAGTCCTGCAGGTACCTAACCAAAGTCCAGTGTGTTTAAAACAAGACTTCACAGCTCGTGTGCTCAAATACTCTTGTAATAAATTCCTTTAGCCTTCCAAAAGCATGTTTTGGCTTTAAGCAAAGCATTAGAGAGTTTAGATTAGATTTAGATTAGATTTAGATGTAATCTAATGTAATCTAATCTAATCTAAATTCCTTTAGCCTTCCTACAAGCATATTTTGGCTTTAAGCAAGGCATTAGAGAGTTTAGATTAGATTTAGATGTAATCTAATGCAATCTAATCTAATCTAAATTCATTTAGCCTTCCTACAAGCATATTTTGGCTTTAAGCAAGGCATTAGAGAGTTCTGCAGTAACGGTGCCTCTGTAATCCTGGGTGACTTTAATTTGTATTTGGATTGGACAAAACAAAGTGGTGGACTATCTGGGTGAGTATGTGTGTGTCTGGTATTTATTCATGTATAAGTTTTGGGTGTTGCTGGGTGGCCAGTATTTGCTGCCCAACCCTAGTTAATCTTGAGAAGGTGGTCGTGAGCTGCTTTCTTGAAGTTCGTGTGTGTGATTGAGAATGTGATTGCTCTTTAGACGAAAACTTTGAAGAACCAACTAGCCAACAGATCAATTAACAAGCTTGTCATGTACAAGCTTGTGGAAGAGTGACCATAATATGACAGCATTCTTCATCAAGATGAAGGGCCAACCAGGTGTTGGCACATTCATGACAGTGTGGCCCTTAAGTGTCCATCATGTTAGCTGGTGGGTGCACATAGCCCCTTCCAAATAAGGGTGCTGGGTGCCTCCGCGTCTAGCGAATTACTCGATGCTCCCGATTGTCCCGAGGGTGACATTCCATTGTCCCATTCAGTGTCCAACTCCAGGTTGCTGTCTGCAGCTGTCAGGTTTGTTTGCAAACTGTCTGTGGGCAGCTGCAGCCTGTCTGCATTCTGCAGCGTGTGGATTGAAAGTCACTTTAGTCAAGGCTGGTTTGCATTTCCGAGCATGCTTTAACTAATGGCCACCACATTGAAGTTCATCATAAATAAATTATTTTGGACAGCCTGTCCAGTCACATTATCTTCCTACGCTGCCACCTTCAGTGATCTGTGGACCTGCACACCCAGATCTCTCAAAATGTCAATACTTCGAAGGGTTCTGCCATTCACTGTATATTTTCCACTTCGACATAACATTCCAAAACGCATCACCCCACATTTGTCCAGATAAAACCCCATCTGTCAGTTTTCTGCCCATGCTTCCAACTGATCTATATCCTGCTCTATCCTCTGACAATCTTCCTCACTATCCGTAACTCCACAAAACTCTATACTGTCTGTAAACTTATTAATCAGACCAGTCACGTTTTCCTCCGACTCATTTGATGTAGATCACGAACAGCAGAGGTCCCAGCACTGATCCCTGTGGAAAACCAGTCGTCAACAGCCTCCAGTCGACAGGCATTCTTCCAACGCTACCCTTTGTCTCCTATGTCTAAGCCAGTCTGCATCCATCTTTCCAGCTCATATTTGATACCATTTGAACTAGTCTGCCATGAGCGATCTTGTCAAAGGCTTTACTGAAGTCCATGTACACAGTTTCAACTTCTCCCTCGCCAATCATCTTTGTGTCCTTCTCAAAAATTCGATCAAGTTAATGAGGCATGACTATGGTTTCGATCGCTAAGAATTTGCTTATAAATGCATATAGATCTTGTCCTGGAGAATTGTTTCCAATAAATTCTCTACCATCAACATGAGATTCACAGGCCTGTAATTTCCTGGATTATCCCTGATACCCTTCTCAAACAATGAGATATAATTGGCTATTCTCCAGTTCTCTGGAACCTTACCTGTGGCCAAAGCAGATACAAAGATAACTGTCAATGCTCCAGCAATTTGCTCATTGCCTGCCTCAATATTCTGGAATAGATCCATCAGGGCCCAGGGACTTACCTCCCTGATTACTTTTAAGATGCACAGCACCCCTTTTTAATTAATGCTTATCTTCCAAAATTCTATAGGCTTTAGAGCATGTCCGATGGATTGCAACTCTCTTTCCTTTTTACATATCCACAGAAACTTGTTTAGTATATCTTTACTTTCACCATAAGTTTTCTCTGTTTTAAGCACCGTCTGTGTGTTTTTGAAAGATGTCCAAATCTCTGACTGACCTTTGTCTGCCGTAAGTTTTGAGTTGGACAGCACTCATTCCTGAAGAAGGGCTTATGCCCGAAACGTCGATTCTCCTGTTCCCTGGATGCTGCCTGACCTGCTGCGCTTTTCCAGCAACACATTTCCAGCTCTGATCTCCAGCATCTGCAGACCTCACTTTCTCCTCAGCACTCATTGACCGCCTTTCCCAACCATTGGTGGTACTGCCTTCTTGAAAAGTGTGGTGCTGGAAAAACACAGCAGGCCAGGCAGCACACGAGGACCAGGAGAATCGACGTTTTGGGCATAAGCCCTTCTTCCTGGTCTCCAACATCTGCAGTCCTCATTTTCTCCTGATTTTGCTTTCTTGTTGAGTTCTGCTTTATAACCTGAATTTTTTTTTTTAATTTTCACTGATAGTTTTGAAACATCTGTTTCTAAATCTGACACTGCTTATCCACCGAGATTCTCCTTGGTCTATTTTCGTAACCCCCTCCTATAACGATTAGAACGAGGTCAGCCAGGTCGACCTCATAGAATCTGAGTTCCCTGATTGGTCTGGTCCAATCTGGGAGTCCTGACTGACAGATATAAGCAGAAATATCAGATCTTCTGTTCACATTAGGTGGTGGTTCAGTTTAGCTGAGTCAGTGTCAAGTACTATGCCCAGTTAACTATTTCAGTGATGAAAAGGGAAAAACGCACTGCTGAAGTGATTCATTTGAAAGAGTTGTCTTTGAATTTGTGGCATCATGCCGTTATTAGGAAAGCATGACTTGTGAGTTCCTGCCAAAGACTGGGCCCAATATATCGAAAGAATGACATTGGGTCAGATGAAAAGCAATAAGCAATTCTCCTGACATGGATTTTACATTTTCATTTAGAACTTCACCCATCTCGTGTTGCGCTACACGTCGAGACCTTTTTAGTTATGAAGAGGCTCTCTTCTCTCCTTAATTACTCTTTTGTCCTTCATGTAGTTGGATTCTCCTTTACCTTATCTGCCAATGCCATCTTGTGTCCCCTTTATAAGCTGCTGACTTCTCTCTTAAGCACACTGTGACACCCTCTATAATCCTCAAGGAATTCACTGAATGACAGCTGCCCATACATGTCATATGTCTCCTTCCTTTCCAAGACCAGGGCCTCTATATCTCTAGTCATCCAGGGTTCCCTACTTCTTACTGGAACATGCTGGCCCTAAACGCTCATTAACTCACTTTTGATAGCGTCTCATTTATCAGATGTCCCTTTGCCTGCAACCAGCTTCCCTGAATCAACTCATGACAGTTCCTGTCAAAAACCATCGAAATTGGCCTTGCTCCAGTTGAGAAATTTAACTTGTGGACCTTTCCTCTTCCATAGTTGTCAAAAGTAATGGAATTATGGTCACCATTCACAAAGTGCTCACTTACTAACATTTCTGAGACTTGCCCTGCCTTATTTCTCAAGAGGAGGTCAAGTTTTGTGCCTTCTCTAAACGGGCCATATACAAACAGCATGAAAAATTCTTCCTGAGCACATTCACTTTTCTCTCCAACCAAGTCCTCAACGCCATAGCAGCCCAGGTCGATGTTAGGAAAGTAGAAGTCTCCTATTATTACCATTCTATTATCCTTGCAGCTATCTATGATCTCCTTACATATTTGCTCCTCAATCTCCCACTGTCTATTGGGAGAGGCCTATAGTAGAAGCGATTAAAGTGATCTTGCCCTTTTGATTTCTCAGCTCTACCCACATAGACTAAGTGAATCATCCCTCAAAAATGTCCTTTCTCAGGACTGCTGTGATGTTCTCCCTAATCAAAAATGAACTCTCCCTCCTCTCTTGCCTCCCTCTGTATCCTTCCTATAACATCTGTTCCCTCGAACAATGAGTTACAAGTCTTGTCCCTCTCTCAGCCATGTTTCTGTAATAGCTGTAATATTCCAGTCCCATGTGACCATCCATGCCCTCAGTTCAGTTGCCTTACTTATCAGGCTTTCTACCTTGAAATAAGTGAAGTTTAACCCAGGCATCCCTTGCTTCCTGCCATGCCCGCATCTGTCCTGTCTAGTATTAGGATTACCAACACGCCTTTGTTTTTTAATTGCTGTCATTACCTTCTGTACTGACCTCCACATTCTCTTCCACCTCTCCAACGCTTTTCATTCCGTTTCCCTACTAGACTAGATTAACGCCCCCCCCCCCCCCGAGTGGGTGTAGCAAAATCTTCCACCAGGATATCGGTCCCCCTCCAGCTTGAATGCAACCTGTCCCTCTTGTACAGGAGATCAAACTGAGGGATGTAAGACGCTGAAGGAATGATTGACAAAGGAGATGGAGACAGAATGCTCCCTTACGTGGAACAATCTAAAACGGGAGGGTCACTGTTTCAGGACAATGGAATTGGACAGATTGGAAACAGAGATGGGGAGGAATGGCTGATCCCGTTTCGTCCCAAGAACTGGATAGAGGGGAAGGGAGCTGAGCTGAGGTGTTTGTTTCTGTGCTGTCAGTGAGGGAGAATTTCTTCTCTCCAAAAGGAGTCAATTTGTGGAATTATTTACCACAAAGGGCTGTCGAGGCTGGGTCGAGGGTTGAGTGTATTGAAGGCTGAGACTTTTAATCAGTAGGTGGAATGGAGGGTAACGGGGTAGTGGTGGGTGAAGAAAGGTTCCCGTGACTGACGACTGTGCCCCACCTCTATCTCTCTCAGATTCTCTGGCTGTGCAAACGTCGCCCAAATCCCGGCCATCAGCAGATTCAGACATGCAGGAAACACCAAACTGAGTCACTGACTGAATACACACCCCGATCAGACAGGGCACTGCAATGAAGATCTTCTCTGCTCTCCTACTGATCAGTACGTATCTCCAGCTTTTATCACCATTTCATGCTGAGTGCAAGGACTATATCTCATTCAGCTCCTGCCCTCAGCTCAGTGTACAACGGGAATGTGAACAGAGGCACAATCCTACTGTGTACGAACAGTAGTGTACATGTGTGCTGGCATTTCCCAGACTGTTTAACAAATACACACACATACAGACAGGCTCATGGACTCACTTTTACACATTCATACTCATCCTCACACGCACCCTCACATGCACACACTCTCTCACACACATTCACTTACATATTTCCTTATACTCTTAAACGCTTAGTTTCACACTCTCACGCTTACTGACAAGCACTCACATACATTCTTTCTCTCACACACACACTTTCCAACACTGTTATTCTGTGTCACACACACACGCTCTCATATGCACTCTCACAAACTCATACACTCTATCACTCTCACATACAATCTTTCTCACACACACTGTCTTTTTCATACACTCTCAAAATCTCTCACTCTCTCACGCACAGTGTATCTCTCTCATGTACGCTCTCTCTCATACCCTCTCTTACCCGTTCTCCTCACAATCTCTCGCAATCTTTCACGTACAGTCACCCTCTCTCACACTCTCTATTGCAATCTCTCTCTCTCTCTCACAAACAGACTCGTGTGGGAGAAAGAGAGAGTGAGAGTGCACGGGTGACAGAGAGTGAGAGTATGAGAGAGAGTGAGGGTGCGAGAGAGAGTGTGAGGGTGCGAGAGAGACCAACAGTGAGGGTGAGAGGGAGACAAAGACTGAGGGTGCGGGAGAGAGAGAGTTACACTCTCTATTACAATCTCTCTCTCTCACACAAACACACTTGTGCAGTAGAAAGAGAGAGTGAGAGTGCGAGAGTGACAGAGAATGACGGGGTGAGAGAGAGTGTGAGAGCACGAGATAGAGTGTGAGGGTGCGAAAGAGACAAAGAGTGAGGGTGCGGGGGAGAGAGAGAGTGACGTTGCGGAAGAGAGTGGGAGTGAGGGTGCAGGGGAGAGAGGGAGTGAGGGGCAGGGGAGAGAGAGAGGGTGAGGTGCGGGAGAGAG
>NC_057759.1:5010881-5036109 GCF_004010195.1 Chiloscyllium plagiosum
CCCCCACACCCACACACACACACACTTACAGACACATGACCTCTCTCCCTCATGCACACTACCTCACACATGCACACACGCTCACTCTGTCTCGCTCTCACGCACACACATTCATACGCTGTTTCTCACGCACACACATTTTTTTTCTCTCACACACAAAAATGCACATGTGACCTCAACAAATGAATCTGATTATGCATCACCACTGAACAAATTAAAGCAAGGCCCCTCATTTTAAGGTGTAGCATCACAAGAGACCATTCAGCCCTTTGAGCCAGCTCCGCCATTCAATGAGTTCATGACTGGTCTGGTCATCCTCAACTCCTCAAAGGTATTGATTGTGCCTAATTGTGTATTTTCAGAGCAAGTGATGATTCTACAAATACGAGAAGGTATGTTGCGATCCAGTGGGCCTTCCTTTCATGACTTGTTGAAGAACTCCACAGTGTCTGCACTAACATCAGTGTTTACATCATGGAAAACAAAGTCACACATGTTTGGGAGATCTGAAACAAAAACAAAGTGTTGGATGAGCTCAGCAGCTCTGGCAGCATCTGTGGACTGAGAGAGAGAGAGAAAAACACAGTTAGTATTGTGTGTCCATCACATCCTGATTTAGAGTCATTGCGATGTATAGCACAGAAACAGGCCCTTCAGTCCAACTCGTCCACATGACCATAGAACATAGAACATCACAGCGAAGCAGAAGCCCTTTTACCCTAGAGAATGCACCAACCTGTGGAACGACTCTTAAGCCCATCTATCCTACACTATTCCATTTTCATCCATATGTTTATCCAAAGACCATTTAAATGCCCTTAAAGTTAGCGACTCTACTACTTTTGTAGGCAGTGTATTCCATGCCCCATACTACTCTGAGTAAAGAACCTACTTCTGACATCTGTCCTATGTCTATCAACCCTCAATTTAAAGCGATGTTTCCTTCTGCTAGTCATCACCATTCGAGGCAAAAACACTCTCACTGTCCACCCTGTCTAACCCTCTGATTATCTTATATGCCACAATTAAGTTACCCCTCAACCTTATTCTCTCTTATGAAAATAGTCTTAAGTCCCTCAACCTTTCACCAGAAGACCTGCCCTCCAAACCAGACAAAATCCTCGTCCACCTTCTCGGAACCCCTTCCAAAGCTTCCACATCCTTCCTATAATGCAGTAACCAGAATTGATCACAATACTCCAAGTGCGGCCACACCAGAGGTTTGTACAACTGCAACATGACTTTATGGTTCTGAAACTCGATCCCTCTACTAATAAAAGGTAACACACCGAATGCCTTCTTAATGATCCTACCAACCTGGGTGACAACTTTCAGGGATCTATGGACATAGACACTGAGATCTCTCTACTCATTTACACTACCAAGAATCTTACCATTATCTCAGTACTCGTTATTCCTGTTGCTCCTTCCAAAGTGAATCATCTTATACTTTTCTGCATTAAACACCATTTGCCACCTCTTAGCCCAGCTCTGATCGAGTCTACGCTGCAACCTGCAACATCCTTCACCACCATCCACAACTCAACCGATCTTAATGTCTTCCACAAATGTACTAACTCATTCTTCTGTGCCCTCATCCATGTCATTTATTAAAATAACAAACAGCAGTGGCCCCAAAGCCCATCCTTGTTGTACACCATTGCTAATTGAACTCCAGGATGAACATTTCCCATTAACCACCACCATCTTCTTTCAAGTAAACAATTTCTGATCCAAACTGCTAAATCATCCTTAATCCCATGCCTCTGTATTTTGTACAATAGTCCACTATGGGGAAACCTATCAAATGTCTTACTGCGATGCATATACACATCAACCGCTTTACCCTCATCCACCTGTTTGGTCACCTTCTCAAAGAACTCAATGAGTTTTGGGAGGCACAACCTACCTTTCACAAAACCGTGTTGACTATCCCTAATCAACATATTTCTCACCGGATGATTATAAATCATATCTCTTATAAACTTTTCCAAAACTTTACCCAAAACCTAAGTAAAGTTCACTGGTCTGTGATTACCAAGGTTTTCTCTACTCCCCTTTTTCCACAAGGAGGCAACATTTGCTATCCAGATATCCTAAATTAATCAATCCATTTGCCAGGAGCTGGCTCATACCCTTCAAAATCTTTGCTATTCATAAACCCATCTAGATGTCTTCTAAATCTTGCAATTGAACCCATCTTCAACACTTCATCTGGCAGCTCATTCCATACATGCGTCACCCTCTGCATGAAAAAGGTGCCCCTTAGGTCCCTTTTGAATCGTTCATCTCATACTTTAAATCTATGCCCTCTTGTTTTGTACTCCCCTACCCTGGGGATAAGACCTTGGCTATTCACACTCTCTATGCTCCTCATGATTTTATACACCTTTATCATAAACCTTCAGCCTCGAACGTTCCAGGGAAAATAGACCCAGCTCACTCAATCTCTCCACACAGCTTACACCCTCCAACCCTGGCAGCATTTTTGTTAATCTTTTCTCAAATTTCTCAACACCTTGCGGATGTCAGTATTCTCAATGTGCTGAACCAATGTCCTGTATAGCCATAACATGACAACCCAACTCCTATATTCAATGCACTGACCATTAAAGCCAAGCGTACCAAATGCCCTCTTCACCTTGTTCCCCACCTGCAATGCCATCTTCAATGAACTCTAAACCTGCATTCCAAGATCTCTTTGTCTGACAATACTCCTCAGAACCTACCGTCAAGTGTATACGTCATTTCCAGATTTGTGTTATGAAAAAGCAGCACCTCACATTTATCTAAATTGAACTCCTTCTGCCACTCTTCAGCCCATCAAATCAAGGTCCTGAGATGACCTCATTCACTGTCCACTTTGCCATCAATTGTGCTGTTGTCTGAAAATTTCCAAATCATGCCTTTTATTTTCACATCCTAATCATTTACATAAGGAAAAGCAGTGGATGCAGCACCGATCCTTGTGGCACCCTGCTGGCCCCAGGCCTTCTCTCTGAAAAGCAATCCACCACTGTCTGTCTCCTATCTTCTAGCCAATTGTGTGTCCAATGGCTAGCTCAACAGCCTACCATGTGGAACCTTGTCAAACTTCTTGCTGACGTCTATATAGACAACATTCACCACTCTGCTTTTATCAATCTTCCTCTCTCACTTCTCCAAAAATTCAATCAAACTATTGAGGTACGATTTTCCTCACACAAAGCCATGTTGCCACTGCATTTTGTTGATATTGGACAGGCTTTGGGGAGTCCAAAGATGTGTTACTCACTGCACACTTCCCAGCCATTGATCTGCTCTTGTAGCTATTGTGTTTTCATGGTGAGTCTAATTCAGTTTCTGGTCAAAGGTAACTGCAGGATATTAATCGAGGGGGAATTCAGTAATGGTGTTAATATTGAGTGTCAAGTGCCGTTGGTTAGATTTTCTCTTAATGGTAACCCTCAGGATGTTAATCATGGGATGAATCAGTGATGCAAACACCATTGAGGGGCGATGATTAGATTCTTTTAATGATAACAATCCAGATGTTGTGGAGGGGGAGGATGGGTTCAGTGATGGTAGCGCCATTGAGCATTAAGGTGTCCATGGTTATGATCTCTCAACATAGCCTCCAGAATGTTGATAATGGGGAACATGAAGGAGATGATGGTTAAATTATCTCTCAATGGTAACCCCAGCATGTTGATAGTGGGGGATGTGGTAATAATACCACAACTGGACACCGAAGGGCGATGCTTTTATTCTCTCTCAATCGTAACTTCCACCCCCAATGCTGATAGTGTGAGGGAATCAGTGATGGCAATATCTTTGAAAGTGAAGGTGCTGATGAGATTCTCTCTCACTAGTCACCCCAGGATATTGATATTGAAGCGATTCAAAGATGGTAACTCAACTGAATGTCAACAGGGTGATGGTTCAATTCTCTCTTATTGGAATAGTCATTGCCTGCAATTTGTGAGTGGGAATGTTACTTACCACTCACCAACCCAAGACAGCTTGAGTTGTCAGAGTGGCAAGCTACTGCAACATGCTGATTTCAGTTCTTTTCATTGTGGCTGTGTGTGTTTTTGTATGGATTAGGTTCCTCAGTGGAGACTGGAGCACCCGTACTAACGATGGAGCCAATGTGGAACAGATTCTTAACGGGCGACCGGATCACTCTTAGCTGCGATACCGGTCGGGAGCTTCATTTGACGACCTAAAACTGGATCAGAAACAACATTTTCAAAGATTTCAAGGGGAAATCGTTCGTCATTGAGGCTGCTGGAAAGAAGCGTGATGGGGAGTACAGATGCCAAGCTTCCACATCGACACATAAAACACCTTACAGTAATAGCATACTTGTGAGCATATCCTCTGAGTCACATCGCTCTTAGATAAACCAAACTCTTTGTTGGGGTGTTTCTAATAATTCCTAAAGATAGACAAGGGTGGGAATAGTAAGGATATTCGTCTTCTCATGGGATAGCACCAGTGCAGCTGTGATGCACAAAGGTTCATGAATATTCACTGAATCGATTGACAGTGACCTTCACCCATCTTGTCTATCCGACCCCCCAATCCTGTCTCAGGTATTGCTGCCACATTGTGAGCCACATGCCCTTGGACCCGGCAGCTTGCCCACTCGAAGTTTGGTGGCAATTGGATCTGGAAAGGCAAGGGGTAAGAACAGGCAGTGGTCTCCAGGAAGGACTCTTCTGATGATGGCAAGTGGGTGGGTGGAATGGTTTTGACAGACACCATCTCATGTCCAGATCTCACGGAGACTGGATCACTATTACCCAGTGGCTCTCGAAGGAGATTCGAACCCATCTTGTGGATTGTCACCCTGGTCTGCTCGATTGCGAGTCTGTGATATGACCAGTACATATAAGCCTGCCCCCTAGGTTCAGATATAGTTCTTCACTAAACCATCAAAGCTGCAAACAAGGGACTGAGTGGGACTATTCCATTGAATGAGAGAGCTCTCTCAAAGGGCCGAATCGCCTATGCCTTCTTCTATTTTTGATATTTCTATCATCCTCACCCAACTCTTCAGCTTTCTACCGAACTGACTCCTTCCTTCCATTTCTGTCGTTTCAATGTCATGTTTCATCCACGTGCCTGTTTGTGTGACAGTCTCGCGATTTTGAGTGCATGAGTGTTTTTTTAAATATATATTTTATATCTCTGAGAATTTTAAGTTTCTATATCAAACTGTCCTGGTCTGGAGCCTTCACAAATTAAAAGAAAAACAAAAAGAAAACATCTTGCTGGTGCACTCCCAGATGAAAAAAGTTCTGAACTGAAACAATTTCTTGCTAAAAGAAAACCTGGAAAGAGGAGTTCACGGTCGCAAGGGGCTGTACACGCGGTTGTGTACAGCTGAAGCTTCAGACACGGAGAAACCCGAGGAATCCCGGCCCGTGGGGAAACCATGGAATTGTGGTGTCTGCGGGAAAGGCTTTCGTGTCCTGTCTGCCCTGGAAAGTCATCGACGCAGTCACACCGGGGAGAGGCCGGTCTCCTGCCCAGAGTCTGGGAAGGGCGTAATACATGCGTCCACTCTCTGGGCCCACCAACGGGTCCACAACGGA
Source organism: Chiloscyllium plagiosum (assembly GCF_004010195.1). Taxonomy (NCBI): domain Eukaryota; kingdom Metazoa; phylum Chordata; class Chondrichthyes; order Orectolobiformes; family Hemiscylliidae; genus Chiloscyllium; species Chiloscyllium plagiosum. Next base: position 5,016,464 of record NC_057759.1, read on the forward strand.
GAAAGACCCTGAATGCCCCAATGGAAGGTCCACACCGGGGAGAGGCCCTTCAGCTGTCCCGAATGCAGAAGGCCTTCACCGATTCCTCCGCCCTGCTGAAGCATCAGCAGGTCCACACCAGGGGGAGGCCGTTCTCCTGCTCCGTGTGTGGGATGGGATTCAGTCAGCTGGGCAACCTGCAGAGGCATGAGTGGGTCCACACAGGGGAGAGGCCCTTCTGGTGCCCTAAGTGTGGGAAGGGGTTCACTTGCTCGGCTAAGATGATGACCCACCAGCGGGTCCACACCGGAGAAAGGCCATTCACCTGCTCCGTGTGTGGGAAGGGGATTAGTAAGGTGGGCAAGCTGCGGACACACCAGCGGGTCCACACCGGGGAGAGGCCGTTCGCCTGCTCTCAGTGCGGGACAGGGTTAATCGATTCTTCCACCCTGCTGACCCACCAGCGGGTCCACACCGGAGAAAGGCCATTCACCTGCTCCGTGTGTGGGAAAGGATTCAGTCAATTGGGCAACCTGTGGATACACCAGCGGGTCCACACTGGGGCGAGTCCTTTTACCTGCCCGGGTGCAGAAAGGGATTCATCGATTCTTCTGGCCTGCTGACCCACCAGCAGGTCCAAATCAGGGAGCAGCTGTTCACCTGCTCTGTGAGCAGGAAGGGTTCAGTCAGGTGGGCAACCTGCAGTTGCACCAGCAGGTCCACACCAGGGACAGCCCGCACACCTGCTCTAAGTGGGAAGGTGTGCGGAGGTACCAGTGAGTTCATGTGCCATTGCAGGGGGACTGAAGGAGCGACGGCCTCGTGCCGTTCATTGGCTGGACAATCGACCCAGATCTGGGGACTTCTGGGTTCAAATCCTACAGCGCAAGATGGCAGAATTGGAATTCAGTCAGAAATCTGAAATTCTGAATCTAATGATGAAAACATTTTTGGGGATGAAGAAACGCCTAATTCACTCATGTTCTTTTTAGGGAAGGAAACTGCCACTGCGGAATGGATTCACTCAGTCATCCCAGCTGCATCCTTTACCTGGTCTGGCCTATGTGTGACTCCAGTCCCACAGCAGTGTGTTTGACTCTTGACTGCAACCTCCCACCCGCCACCCCAAGAAAATGAGCGGGGAGAAACTTACTTGGATACAGTGTATAGGTTGAAATTGCTGAGTGAGGCAACACTTCCTGCAGGTTAAGGCTATCACAAGGATCCAATGACAATGGGACCATTCAGCTGACCAATAGCAAAGGAAGTGGGGTGGGGAGTGTGTGCGCTTTGACCTTGAGCAGTTTAAAACTTAAAGCTACTTTTTGTACACCTTTTTGTTGGGGAGATCTGAAGGAGTCACAAACTTGGGTCACAATAAAGGTTACCTGAACTTCTGTGATACTCAGACATTGAAATCTCTGAGATCTAACAGGTATTTCTTTTAAAGATGCTCTTTTCTTTCAGCCTCCAGCATTAAGTTTGCAATGTCGTGTGTCAGAAGCAGCGAATGAGTAGCTACTATCGTTAGAAATTGTAAATTTTTCAGGAGTGCAGATACTGCATTGTAAAGTTTCCTGGCAGCACCAGAAGGTATGGGCTGTCTTCACTAGAAATGATATGGAGGAGCTCGTGTTGAACTGGTGTGGATAAAGTTAAAAATCACTCAACACCAGGTTATAGTCCAACAGGTTTATTTGGAAGCAGTAGCTTTCGGAGCACTGCTCTGTCATCAGGTAGCTGTGGTGAAGAATCATAAATACAGAATTTATAGCAAACGTTTATAGTTTCATGCCACTGAAATGATATATTGAACAAACCTAGATTGCTGTTAAGTCTTTCATCTTTTAGAATGGGTTGCCAGTTTCAGTTCATTAATATGTAAATCTCAGAACTTCCTTCAAGGAACATTCTCTACGAACTTTAAGATTAGATTACTTACAGTGTGGAAACAGGCCCTTCGGCCCAACAAGTCCACATTGACCCGCCGAAGTGCAACCCACCCAGACCCATTCCCCTATACCCAACACTACGGGCAATTTAGCATAGCCAATTCACATAACCTCCGCATTTTTGGATTATGGGAGCATCCGGAGGAAACCCATGCAGACACGGGGAGAATGTGCAAACTCCACACAGAGAGTCGCCTGAGGCGGGAATTGAACCCGGGTCTCTGGCGCTGTGAGGCAGCAGTGCTAACCACTGTGCCACCGTGCCGCCCACACGCCACCGTGCCGCCCACAGCTACCTGATGACAGAGCAGTGCTCCGAAAGCTACTGCTTCCAAATTTAGCATAGCCAATTCACATAACCTGCGCATTTTTGGATTATGGGAGCACCCGGAGGAAACCCATGCAGACACGGGGAGAATGTGCAAACTCCACACAGAGATTCGCCCGAGGCGGGAATTGAACACGGGTCTCTGGCGCTGTGAGGCAGCAGTGCTAACCACTGTGCCACCGCGCTGCCCAAGGTTAAGGTTTTACATATTTTTAAAAAATGACATCTCAGCTCAGACAATGCATTAAAGGTGTCAGGTTTGAGTCTATCTGTATCCCAGTCTTGAGTCTGACTGGTTCTATTTCCAAAGTAGGAATTTAAAATATATTACATGGAATGAAAGTCTGCAGATTTTGTGCTTTTTGGGCAAAATACAATGTATCTGCAAATACAACTCCAGTAAATGCAAATTCATCCCATAGACTTATATGTGTGTATGCATGCATGAGAGAGAGAGTGAGTGTTTGTGTTTGCTTGGTAAAATGTGTGCGTGATGGAGTGTAAACCTGTGTGAGGATATGTGTGTGGGTGTGTGTGTGTGTGTGTCTGAGAGAGGGCATGTGTATGAGCGAGGTCTGCATGACTGTATGTATGTATATGTGCTTGTGTGTGTATGGGTGTGAGTGAATGTATAGTATATTGCGGTCACCTGTGATGTGACATGAATGCAAGGTCCCTTTTGGAAGCCATCCTCATGGGTTCTGAACTTGGCTATCAGCCTCTGCTCGGCCACTAGAAATTATTAAGCAGTTACACAACACAAATTGGAGAGGGCAGGGTGGGAGGTGTCTTTCGATTTGTGGAAGGTGGGAGGCTTTGGATGCTGTGACCCAGGGCAAACACATGCTGGAGGACGTTCGGCTCAGAGAGTTAGAGCTGGAAGCCAGGCTGCAGGCACGTTGGGGGGAAATGTGGAAAGTTAATCAGACACTTTATTCCAGGAGATGGTCATTCCCCTCCAGACAGAGCCTTTTGATTGGTTCAGTGGACAGTATCAGAGTGTGAGCGCGAGTCAGGCAGATAAAAGGGATCGGAGAGAGAATGGCAGGGTGGAAGAGCTAACTAGCTGGGTGACGGGAGTAAAAAGAATGTTGGGCAGGGGGTGATGGTGGTAAGGGATAAAATAGTGACAGGGATTGTCTTCATTCTCTGCAGTTGGCATCAGGAGGCCAAATGGCATTGGTGTCTGCCTGACGCAAGATTTGGGAACCAATGTGCTCAGGGCTAGAAAAATGGAAAAGGGAGGTTGCTGTGGTGTGGTCCAACAACATCAGGAGGACAGAGCTTCCGCTGAAGGCACATGAGAAGTTTGAAGCTCAAAGACTAAGCAAAGCCTCAAAGCTCTGAGGGACACGGTGGCTCGCTGGTCAGCACTGCTGCTTGACAGTGCCAGGGACCAGAGTTTGATTCCATTCTGAGGTGCCAGTCTGTGTGGACTTTAGCAAGTTGTGTCTGTATGGGTTACCTCTGTATGCTCTGGTGTCTTCCCACAGTTCAAGGATTAGCAGTGTAGGAAGGATCGGCTGTGCTGTAGTGTCCAGGCATGTGCAGGTTAGGGTGGATTAGTCATGGGGGACTGCAGGGCTGTCGGGTAAGCAGATGCGTCTGGGTGGGATGCTGTTCAGAAGGTTGGTGTGAATTCGGTGGGCAAAAAGCCTGCATAGACTATATGATTCTATATTGAGAAATGATTGCCCCAAGTCTGCTGTGACAGGAGTAGATTCCAGTTCATGGGACACTGACACTAGTCCTGGAGAAGGTGGGATTTGTGCTGTCTCTCCCCCCACCCTCTGCTGACTCCTGTCTATTCTGTCTCTCCTTGCACTCTGCAAACCCCATTCTCTCAACCCCCAAACCTTCTGTCCCCCATTCTCTCTCTGCTCCACCATTCCCCGCAGTGTTTCTCTTTGCCCCCATCCTCTGTACCCGTTCATTTTCTCTTTCCCCCACCCTCTGCACTACCCCATTCTCTCTCCTCACACTCTGGCACCCCCATTCTCTTTCCCAAACCCTCTGCCTGCCATTCTCAGTCCCCTCATTCTCTGCCCCATTCTCTTATCCACCACCGCCTGTCCGCCCAGTGTTTCACTTCCCCACCACCCTCTGTCCCCCAAGTCTTTCTCTTTCCCCACCCTCTGTCCACTTGTCCATTTTCTCTCCCTCTCTCCCACTAGCATCTGACTGTGTCCATTCTGTTTCACTTCTCCCGCCCATACTACCCCAACATCCTTTCTCATGCCTCAAGCCCTCTTTGATCACTGTATCAAGCCCTTCTCAGAAGAGAGAGAGAATGGAATGATGATGACTCTACCTGGGAGACAGTGGTGGATTAGAAATGGCTGATGTTTAAAATTGAGAATGCCTAAAATGTATTCAGAAGCATCAGTAAAGTCTGAAAGCATGTTGAATTCCTTTAAAAAGCTGCAGGCATCTTTCTGAAACTTGCATTGAAATATGCAGAATTAGGTCACAATTGAGGACAGGCTGTAAGGGGTGAATGGTCTGGTGAAATTGATTCCGGTGATGTAAAAATAGTGTCAATGGAAACAAACATTTCGGTCAGTGCCGATCAGATATCCTAAATTAATCTAGTTCCATTTGCCTAAATTTGGTCCATAACCCTCTAAACCCTTCTTGTTCGGATATCCATGCTGACGCCTTTTAAGTGTTGGAATTATACCAGCCTCCACCACTTCCTCTGGCAGCTCATTCCAAACACTACCACCCTCTGTGTGAAAAAGTTATTCTTTAAATTCCTTTTAATTTTTCGCCTTTCTTTCTCAACCTATGCCCCTCCAGTTTTAAACTTCCTCTATCTTTGGGAAAATACCTACAAAAGTTGAGCAGCCAGGCAAAGTGTAAAAGGAATAAAATGTTGACCCACAGTGGGTAACAAATTGTGGGTCCAACCATTCGTTTTTTGCTATTGGCATTTGGACACTTAAAATCTGTCAGTAACACCAGCATCGTCACATCGCATATTGCGCATGCTCCTCGGTGTCAGGAATTACTGCGCACGTTCACCGGTGTCTGACTGTGTCCATGGGGTGGTTATGGTAGGGAATTGTAACTTTCCAAACATAGACTGGGACTGCCGTAGTGTTAAGGATTTAGATAGAGTGGAATTTGTTAAATGTATACAGGAAAATTTTCTGATTCAGTATGTGGATGTTCTTGCTGGAGAAGGTGCAAAACTTGACCTATTCTTGGGAAATAAGGCAGGGCAGGTGACTGAGGTGACAGTAGGGGAGCACTTTAATAATTCTATTAAAGTTCTAATGGAAAAGGATAGACTGGATCTAAACATTAGGCAAAAGTGAGTACTGTCAATGCTGGAGATGAGATGAGAGTATGGTGCTGCAAAAGCACAGCAGGTCAGGCAGCATCCGAGGAGCAGGAAAATCGACGTTTCGGGCAAAAGACCTTTATCATCCTGATGAAGGGATTTTGCTGGAAATGTTGATTTTTCCTGCTCCTTGGATGCTGCCTGACCTGCCATGCTTTTCCAGCACCACACTCTTGGATCTAAAAGTTGTTTAGGAGAAGGCTAATTTTGACGGTGTTAGGCTAGAACTTTCAAAAGTTGATTGGTGACAGATGTTTGCAGGTAAAGCGATGGCTGGAAAATGTGATACCTTCAAAAATTAGACAACGACAGTACAGAGACAGTATATTTCTGTTGGGTGAAAGTAAAGGCTGGTAGATAAAAGGAATGCTGGGTGACAAGAAAAATCGAGGTTTTGGTTTCAAAATAAGACAGAAGCATATGACAGGGATAGACAGAAGAGATCAAGTGAATCCTCAGAGTATAAAGGCAGTAGGAGTGTATACTTAAGAGGGAAATCAGGAAGGCAAAACAGGGAGGTGACATAGCTTTGGTAAATTGGAATGAGGAGTATCTGAAGGTTTTTATAAATACATCAAGGACAAATGGGTAACTAGGGAGAGAATAGGGCCCCTCAAAGAATAGCAAGGCAGCCTACATATGGAACTGCAGGAGATGGGGGAGATACTAAACAAGTATTTTGCATCAGTGCTTACTTTATAGGAGGGCATGCAAGTTTGACAATGTGGGGAAATAGATGGTGACATCTTGAAAAATGTCCATATTAGAGAGGAGGTCATGCTGGATGTCTTCAAACGCACAAACGTAGATAAATCACGGGACTTGATCAGGTGTACCTGAGGACTCTGTGGGAATCTAGGAAGTGATTGCTGGGCCTCTTGCTGAGATATTTCTATCATTGATAGACACAGGTGAGGTGTTGGAAGACTGGAGGTAAGCTACCATGGTGCCACTGTTTAAGAAATGTGGTAAGGAAAAGTCGGGGAACTATAGACCAGTGAGCCTGATGATGATAGGTAAATTGGAGGGAATCCCAAGGGACACGATTTGCACGTATTTGGAAAGGCAATGACTTAGTTCAGATAGTCAGCATCGTTTTATGCATGGGAAATCATGTCTCACAAATTTGATTGAGTTTTTTGAAGAATTAACAAGGAGGATTGATGACGGCAGAGCGGTGGACGTGATCTATATGGATTCAGTAAGGGGTTCGATAAGGTTCCTCATGGGAAACTGGCTAGCAAGGTTAGCAACTTGTGGATCATTTCAGAGAATATCTCTGGGATAACCACACCAAGCCACCCCATTGTCATGTGGCCAAACACTTTAACTCCCCTCCCATACCTGCAACGACATGTAGGTCCTGGGCCTCCTCCATCACCGAACCTTAACTGAGAAAGTCTATAGCCTTAAAACTTGTCTTTAAACATTCAGACTAAAACGTAATGTTGAATTATAGAACATATTTACTGCACTAGAAAAATAGACAGGCAGACGGCTCAGAAAAAGTGTGGGAAGGGGGGAGTCTCAAGGAATGCAGAAGATAGGGACCTCTGGTCTTACCAAGTGATACCAGGATGCTGTAAGGCAATTAAGAACATTTGTCTTAGCATCAGTGAATCTGTGTGAACAGGACACCAACTGATAACATTCACAGCTGTTCCCTTATGAAATTAATGTCAATGTTTTATTCTGACCCTGAAACGAAACTCAGTACTATCAAAAGCTTTGTAATTAACAATCAGATGCTGCCAAATATAATGGAATCTCATTACCCCTTGCAAGTGGGGAAGACAGAGGGAGAAAAAAAATCTTTGCTGACTTGAGTTCAAAAGGACATTAGGGGGATAGACATTTTAGTGCTGATGCTATTGGGGCCTGTAGAAAATTAATTCTTAGTGCTTTTCTGCTATGGATTGAATTTAACTGCATTTTGGGAATCTATGATAATATTGAGTAGCCATTACTAGTTATCAAATACAAACTCTGCTAAAGGTAATATTAATGAAGCTTTAACTTGCTGTTCTTGCAGACCATACAGACTGCCCCATGGTCAATTCTAACTAGTCAGATCTTATGTCTTATTTGAATTTGAATCATAAACTTGAAAAGAAGGCAAGTTTAATCGAAGACTAATTAATCATTTTCAGTACAATCTTGCAGCTTCAGCTTCAGGCACAGAATGATTCTATGCTAAAGATAAAAAGCAGGAATCTGCTCATCAGCTTAAAATTATTCTGAACATAGCATTGAACAGATTCTGACACAACCTTTTAGGAAGCCACTTTATGGTCAAAAGTTAGCCTTCCTTGCTAAGGAGCCATTTTCTAAAACAATGATATCAGACATGCGAGCTGTGCAAAGTTACCTAATGACACAGAGTCATCGAGATATACAGCATGGAAACAGACCCTTTGGTCCAACCCGACCATGCCGATCAGATATCCCAAACAAATCTAGTTCCATCTGCCAGCACCCGGCCCATATACCTCCAAACCCTTCCTATTCATATACCCATCCAAATGCCACTTAAATGTTGCAATTGTACCAGCCTCCACCACTTCCTCTGGCAGCTCATTCCATACCCATACCACCTTCTGTGTGAAAAAGTTGACCCATAGGTCTCTCCCACTTAATTTAGACTGGCACTTCTTTATAGGAACTTATCTCACAAGCAGATGCTTAACTCAGCTGGGTTTGTTTTTCCCACCTGATAGATAGCTGAAGTCCTGTAGGAGTGATTAGCCAAGCGTGCACAGATCTGTCAGTTAACTAGTCTCCCTTACGAATTATTGTCTTTCACTGTTATCTGTCTAATTAAGAATATGCAATGTTTTTGTAAACTTTTGTATAAAGGAAGCCACTTTGAAGCAGTACATCAGAGTAGCCTGTTAGGGCACTTGAAGAGATGGTACTCTACTCTCCTAGTTTATTAGAACCTAGTTAGTTTAGCTTATAGGTATCAGTGTTATGTTGTAACAGCGATGCTATTAGTGAATAAAGGGGATGACTAAAATTAAACTAAACTGTCTGTAAGAGGTTCTTATTCCAGACTTCCAAAAAGTATGATCTCCGAGACGAACCAAAAGACAGGCTTTACAAGTCTGAGTCCTCAAGGGATTCCCTGGGCTGACTCAAATCTATACTTTAACATAAATAGCTGAATCCTGGAGGAAGAGCACCCATTGCGACAAGGATATCTGTCAGGGCCCCAGCTATTTCCTCTCTTGCCTCCTAGCAACCTGGGATAAATCCCATCCGGTCCTGGGGATTTGTCTACCTTAATAGCCTCTAGCCTATCCAACACATCTTCCCTACTTATGTCAACATGATCCAGAGTAATCGAGCTTCCACCTCTAATCTCAACAGACATCATATTCCTCTCCTCCGTGAATACTAATGCAAAGTAATCATTCAGAATCTCACCTGTTTTCTCAGGTTCGACACACAGCCTTCCTTCCTTATCTTTTAGTGGACCAATCCTTTCTATAGTTACCCGCTTGCTCCTTACATAAGAATAAAAGGCTTTGGGATTCTCCATAATTCTGCTTGCTGAAGCTATTTCATGACTCTTTTTAGCCCGCTTGATTCCTCGTTTAAGACTGGTCCTATTCTCCCGATATTCCTCCAGGTCCTGTTCTGTTCTTACCTGCCTGAACCTTATGTATGCTTCCCTTTTCCTCATGGCTAGTTGTACGATTTCTCCTGTCATCCATGGTTCACGATTCTTGCCGTTCCTATCCCTCGCTTTCAATGGGACATGCCTACCCTGCACTATCTTCAACCTACCTTTGAAAGCCTCCTACATATCAAATAGCTGTGTCCAATCCCCATTTCACAGCTCCTGCCTAATTTTGATATAGGCCCGGTCTAGTACACTTCCCTTAGGACCATTCTCATCTTTGTCTAAGAGTATTCTAAAACTTACAGAATTATGGTCACTGTTCCCAAAGGAATCCCCCACAGCAACTTCTACCACCTGACCTGGCTCATTCCCCAAAACCAGGTCCAATAAGGCCCCTTCACTCGTCGGACTATTGACATACTGCTCTAGAAAACTCTCCTGGATGCGTCTTACAAATTCTGCCTCATCCAGACCTCTAACACTAAGTGTATCCCAGTCAATGTTAGGAAAATTAAACAGAGGTAAGGTACCGCAGGGCTGATCATGTTGACCACCTGTACAAGAAGGGTAGGGAAATTCCAGGTAACTACAGATCAGTGAGCTTGATGTCAGTGGTGGAAAGTTTCTGGAGAAAGTACAGAAGGATAAACTCTATATTTGGAAAAGAATGGGCTTATCAGTGATAGGTAACATGCTTTTGTGCGGGGAGATTGTGCCTTACCAACTTAATAAAGTTCTTTGAGGAAGTGACCAAGTTGTTAGATAAAGGAAGGGCTGTACATGTCATACACATGGACTTTAGTAAGGCATTTGAGAAGGTTCCCCATGGTATACTAATGGAGAAAGTGAAATCACGTGGTATGCAAGGTGTTCTAGCGAGGTGGATAAAGAACTGGTTGAGCAACAAGAAACAGAGGAGTAGTAGTTGAAGGGAGTTTCTTGAAAAGGAGAAAGGTGACTAATGGAGAAAGTGAAATCACGTGGTATGCAAGGTGTTCTAGCGAGGTGGATAAAGAACTGGTTGAGCAACAGGAAACAGGGAGAAGTAGTTGAAGGGAGTTTCTTGAAAAGGAGAAAGGTGACCAGTCGTGTTCCACAGGGGTCAGTGCTGGGGCCACTGCTGGTATGATCAGCAAGTTTGCAGATGGCACGAACATTGGTGGAGTAGCAGAAAGCATAGGGGACTGTCAAAGAATACAGGAGAATATAGATAGACTGGAGAGTTGGGTGGAGAACTGGCATATGGAGTTCAATCCAGGCAAATGTGAGGTGATGCATTTTGGGAAGTCTAGAGCAAATTATACAGTAAATGGAAGAGCCTTGGGAAAAGTTGATGAGCAGAGAGATTTCAGAGTTCAGGTCCATTGTACCCTCAAGGTTGCTGCATAGGTGGGGTAGAGTGGTCAAGAAGGCATATGGTATGCTTGCCTTCATCAAACGGGGTATTGAGTATAAGAGCTGGTGGGTCATGTTAAAATTCTACAAGACATTCGTTCGGCCGCATTTAAAATACTGTGTCCAGTTCTGGTTGCCACATTACCGAAAGGATGTGGACGCTTTAGATAGGGTGCAGAGAAAGTTTACGAGGATGTTGCCTGGTATGGAAGCTGCTAGCTATGAAAAGAAGTTGAGTGTGTGCGTAGACGAGATACAAGTCGGTCTAGAGATTTGGGGGAGCTGAAATTATGTACAGAGATTAAAAATGTTACCGAAACGGAGAAAGGAGGGAACTACTCAGCACTGATGGCATGGGAGAACAGAATGGCCCTTGATATGATTTTAGCAGAAAAAGGGTGTGTGTGTGTGATGTTAGGAGGAAGCTGTTGTACCTTTATTCCTAATAACACTGCACCTGATGGTTCAATTACTCAGGCCTTAAGGGCATTGACTACTTTAGCAGAGGAACTGGCTGAGAATTCAGGAGTAGACACATCTCTCACGGGATGGCTTGAATCCTGGTTTGGAAGGTAGAAGGGGGTGGTAGTTTCCATCCTTACTTCCCTGATAATAGTAGTCGGGGTATTGGTGGCCATTGGCTGTTGTATCATACCCTGTGTATGAGGGCTCACCCAAAGACTGCTTGAGACAGCCTTAATGAAACAGATGCCCCGAAAAGGAAATCAGGCAGAAGAACTTTATTAGCTAAATAATGAGGGGATGAGTGAGACCAAGATGGATGAAATCTCCGGAATGATGCTTGCGAATTTCGGGGGTGATGCTTAAAAGAAAAATGCAGAAGATAACAAATGGTAATTAAAGAAAAAGGGGAAATTGTGGGATATAGGTAAATTAATGTTACTTCTGCAATTCTAATTGATTATATAAAAATAAAATGAACTCACATCAGTGTGTAATTGTTTCAGCCAGGAGCTGAGTCAACAAGAATGGAAACTATGTGGAGGAAATGCATAATTTTTTTTGTATTAGGTAAAAATGTATGCAAGAAAGAAACGGGACTGCAAGACAATGGTAGAAATAGAGGCACTAGATAAAATACTGTGAAGAGAGGCAGTTAAATTCGATATGCCTGTATAAACAGTAGGTATAAACATCTGTTTCCCACTTTTACAGAAACACAGGAACAAACCCCAATTAAAAGGGCTTAGTGATAAGATCTGTGAGGGGCAGCACAGATGGAGGGAGTAGATAATGGTAAGCAAAGGATGGGATGAGGTCAAATGGCCTTGTGAGGTCAGAAATAAGCATTTTGTCACAGACAAGGCCGGATAAGACAAGTGATAAACAGGAGTAATGGGTACCGGTCTTAGGGAAGTGGAGGATGTAAACGGGGGGGTAAACAATGAAATAAGAAAAAAGTATGTAGGAACCAAATTATATAATATTGAGTATTTGTTGAATTCAGGTGTGTTTTGTCCCTGTCTTGTGGACATCACACCCACTTGCAAGTGTAAAATAAATGACACTACTGATTCAGATCTTGTCTCGGACTGAAATTATTGAAGTGAGTGAGCTTTGTTTCTCACAAGTAGGTTAGGATTGTTTCCATTAGAAGGTAGGAGATTGAGGGGTACCTGATTGAGGTCTACAAAATCATGAAGGATATAGACAGGATTGATAAAGATAAGCTTTTTCCCAGGGTGACGCATTCAAGGGGAGAGGTGAAAAGTTTAAAGGGTAACACACGCAGCAATTAATTTACACAGAGGGTGGTAAGTGCGTGGAATGTGTTGCTAGCAGAGGTAGTACAGTCAGGCAGGTAAATTCATTTAAGATGCCTCTGGACAGATGCATGAGTAGGTGGGGATCAGAGGCTTAGGAATTGGGCGGCAGGTTTAGACAGTGGATTTCGATCAGCTCAGGCCTGGAGGGCCAAAGGGTTTGTTCCTGGGCCATAAATTTTCTTTGTTTTTTAATACATTTGCCTTCCTAACCCCCAACTGAACCTGCCTGTTAACCTGAAGAGAATCCTGAACGCGGACTCCCAAGTCCCTTGGTGCTTCAGATTCCCGAAACCTTTCCCCATTTAGGAAACAGTCTCCGCCTCTATTCTTCTAATCCCATTGCATACCCTCCCACACTCAACATGTCCCATTCCCGAGGGTCAGGATGGTGGTTATTGGGGGGTGGAGGGGGACAGGAGAGATTCTGTCCCCCTCCCAGTGAGGCATCTTGTACACACCGCGAGGTCTCTCTCCGTCTCCCTGTCTCTGTACACCTGTCTGATTGTCCATGACTTGCTTTAACTCTCTGATTATGTCGATTGATCATGTACAAACCGCGAGGTCTCTCTCTGTGTCTTTATCTCTCTCTGTTTGACTGTCTATGACTTGTTTTAACTCCACGTCGATGAATCTCGTAACACTGTGATTTTGTGCCTCTTTCTGACTCTGACTAAATTTCTTTAAAACTCTGTGTCCCTGTGTGTGTCTATGTCTCTCTCTGTTTCTCCCTGCCTCTCTGTGACCCTCTGTCTCTCTCTGACTATCAGTGACTCTGTAACTCTGACTTTATGGTGAGAGTACTGTCTGTTGCTGAACACAACAACAACTCCTACCTTAGAAAAGTGCCTAACAGTTTGCTTTAATCTCAGGCATCCCTGTGTCAGTCCTAGAGCTGACTGCCCGCTCTGGAAATGAGGTAATGGAGGGAGACAGCACCTGTTAAACTGCTCTGTTCAACCCCAGTTGAATATATTTTCTACAAGGATGATGAAGAGATTTAGTGGGAATACTCCAACCACTGCAGAACCGTACACACAATCATCAACATCAGCAAACGTCAAGAGGGCAATTAGCACTATGCTGTTTCTAACCAGCAGGCAGAGTCTCTCCTGAACAGCAAATTTATTGCCATTTCACTGAGTTTTTAAGCAACTCTATACAAATCGACATTATCAGAGCAATGTGATAGCACTGGGGAAGCATGCAGAGGGAGATTTACCAGGATGTTGCCTTGGGGGCTGGAAAGTTTGTGATGGAGAGAGATTGGACAGACTGGGGTTGTTTTCCTTAGAGCAGAGCAGATTGAGAGTGTGGGGACATGATTGAGATGTATAAAATGTGGACGTAGAGAGGAAGAAACCTCCCCCACCCTCTTGAAGGAGGGATCAATGACTAGGGCACGGGCATAGATTTAAGGTAAGAGGCAGGAGGTTCAGAGGAGGATGTGTTGGAAAACATTTTAATTCAAAGGGTGGGAGGGAATCTCATCATGTCAAAGAACGATTTAGATGTGCACTAGCAATCCAAGGCTAGAGTCAGATTAAGTGGTCCTTGATGTTTCATATGTATATTGTTGCAGAAATGGGGGCTTGGATATGGTGAATAGCCAAGGTCTTTTTCCCCAGGATAGGGAACCCAAAACTAGAGGTTTCGGGTGAGGGGAAAGATTTAAAAGCGACCTGAGGGATAACTTTTTCACACACAGTGTGGTGCTTATTTGGAATGAGCTGCCAGAGGAAGTAGTAGAAGTGGGTACAATAGCAACCTTTAAGAGAGATTTGGGAAGTTACATGGATAGGAAAGGTTTTGACGGATATGGGCCAAACACAAGCAAATGGGACTAGTTCCGTTTGGAGACCTGGTCAGCATAGATGTGTTGGGCTGAAGGGCCTATTTCCGTTCTGTAACCTTACGACTGGAAGTATGGTATTAGAGACCAGAGAGGTAGTTGCTTTTGACTGGCAAGGATGATGTTCAAAGTGGGGTGCGGGATGGGGACAGTGATGGTAACCCCCCAGGATGTGGACAGTGTGGTGGGGTGGACTGTGATAATAACCGCCAGGATGTTGACAGTGGGGTGGGCTGGGGACAGTGAAAGTAACCCCTGGGATGTTGATACTACGGGGGGTGGGAACAATGACGGTAACCACCAAGATTTGACACTGTCGGGGTTGGGGACTGCGACGGTAATACCATTGAACATCAGGAGGGCAATGGTTGGGTGATGTACCATTTGACCATCCGTAGTTAACACAAATCTTTTGAAGTGTAGATTTTACAACAGATGGAAACTTTGCAATGATGTGAAATCTCCGTTGTTTTATTTCTCCTTTCTGTCAGTTATTATCCTGTCATAGAAGATAACATCTGCGAAAAGAAAGACAATTTCAACATCCAATATTTTATTTCCTCTTTGTCTTGTTTTGTTCCAGTTCCTGTTGCTGGGGTTTTCCTCACCCCCAGAGTCAATAAAATGGAGGTTCCACTTGGGAATAGTCTTGTTCGAGAGTGTGTATTGTGTCGAGGTACAGGACCGTACTTTCAATGCTAAGCATTAAACAATGCCAGCAGGAATTACAACTTTAGCTCAGACAGGAGAGAGCTGGCCATTGAATCCTTCCAGTCCCAGCACCAAGGCAGACACCAGTGCGTCGCAATCAATAGGGGTTGGGACGATACTTAATGTGACCAGGAATTCCATCAACCTCACAGAGCCAGGTAATTCATTCTTCATCTTTGATCTGTGCTCATTCTTCACTGGGGTCCAGCTGAAGTCTTGACGTGAACACTAAAAATTTGCTTCAGAAACTCAGCAGGTCGGCAGCATCTGTGAGGTGGGGGGGAGAGAGAGAGAGAGAGAGAAATATCCTTTGTCAGATAAGGGAGGCCTTCATAGTGAGAGGATTCAAGTCCAAGTGCAGGCATGTCTTGCTACAACTGGACAGGGTGAGACCACACCCTGGAGAACTGTGTGCGCAGTTTAGGATTTTCTTATGTGAGGAAGGATATTGTGTGTATGGACAGAGTGCAGTGAAGGTCTCCCAGAGTGATTTCTGGGATGGTAGGATTGACTGATGGAGAGGGACTGGAACGGTTAGGATGACGTTCACTGGAGTTTAGAAGAATTAAGGGGGAATCTCATAGAAACCTATAAATTTGAACAAGGACGAGACAGAGTAAACACGCGGAGAGTGTACCCGGTGACCAGGTGGAGAGTCCAGAACCAGGGGGTCACAGCCAAAAGGAAATAGAGTTGGACTGAGATGGGGAGAAATGTCTTTACCCAGAGAGTGGGGAGCCTGTAGAATTCTCTGTCACAGAAAGCAGTCAGGGCCAGAATACTGAATGTTGTTCAGGAAGGAGTTGGATTGAGTTCTTTGGGGCTAAAGGGAGAATGCGGGGAGACAGGAGACTATGTTGGGTGATCAACCATGATCCCATTGAATGGGTGGAGCAAGCCAGAGGGGCCAAATGTTCTCCTGATGATATTTTCAATGTTTCTCTGTGAATGGCCCAGTTGCCGCTGACTGATGGAGGACAAAGGGAAGTTTTGCCTCAATATATGCAGGCCGTGAAAATGAAGGACAGTAATTTCTAGTTGACAATTTAGAGAGCGTGGGTGCAGAGCGATCTTTTGAGTTCAGCATGGAATAGTTTGGGTTGGATTGGTGGGATATTGTTAATGAAACAGCTTGCACAGAAACAATGATGTAACTACAATGGTGAGGGTTTGGAGGGAATTTTACAGACATGAGGGTTTCCCTCCAAAGGAACGAGTGTCGGCAGGGGGTCAGGGCGACAGGGAACACTGGCGTTAGTGTTTGCTGAAGGGATGATGTTATTGACAGGAAATCCCTCTCTGAATCCAACACAGGCAAACAGCACTGAGATGGCAGTACTCGTTGCCCCACTGTTTCTGATCCTTTCTCTCCTCACATTGCTTCCCATTAAACTCGAATTGGAAACAAGGTGGGTGAGACACTCCAGCAGGTAACCCCGGCGATCATTCTCCAGTTGGCACTCGATGTGGGTTTCAAACTGACGTTGCTCACATAGTGCATGAGGGTTTGCGTATGAGAGAGTATGTGTGTGAGTGAGAGTATGAAAGTGTACATCTCTGCGAGAGAGAGAGAGAGAGACACACACGCATTTTCACTGACACGTACACAATTTCACATGCGCGCACACACTGACTCAGTCATGTCTACAGTGCACCTTGTAGACCACACTTGAGAAGCTGAACACCATCCACGGACAATGCAGCCCCTGCTTGATTGGCGCCACATCAACTCCATCCACCACCTGCGCTCAGCAGCTATGAGATGCCCTGCAGGAATTCACTAAAGATCCTCAGGATGAACCTTCCAAACCCACAACCATGTCCATCTCGAAGGACAAGCACAGCAGATTCATGAGAATACCATCTCCTGCAAGTTTCCCTCTGAGCCACTCACCATCCCAACTTGGAAATATATCAGCCATTCATTTAGTGTTGCTGGGTCAAAATCCTGCCTAATAGTATCATGGGTCTACCTACAGCACAGGGACTGCAGTGGTTCAAGAAGGCACCTCACTACCTCCTTCTCAAGGGGCCAACGAGGGATGGATAATAAATTCTTGGCCTAGCCAGTGACTTTCACATCCCACAAGTGAATTAAAAAAAGAAATAAAGCACTATTTGGAAACGTGCTTTGTGAGGATGTCGGCAGGCTGAACAAGTGGCAGACAAAATTACTTGGGGAGACAAACAAAGTAATGTGCTGTGTTCAGAGGAATGGTCAGCACAGATATAAACTAAAGATTAAAATTGGAATAATTGTTGCTTGCGCATCAGTCAAAGAATCCAGATTCATTTGCTAGCAGGAGAAACTTTGCAGTAAAACTTTCCAATGTTCTTTCTCTCTTATTTTCTCCAGCTGATTCTTCGAGCAGTTCCCGGTGACACAGGTAAATTAGTGAGGTGGTTAGCAACTTCAAACAGCATTCAAACACTGTCTGAATGGGCTGTAAATCACTCTGGGATGCAAACCCAGCAATTTTACATTTGTTAGACAAATTGGAGCAAATGAACTGTGTCTGACTCGTTTGCAAATCTAAAGCACAACAGTTCAAATTGACGACACACTCAATTTCCGTTAGGCAGTGAACTGAGCGTTGGTCAGTCCCATTAGCAGTGAGGTTATCCATTGCAGTTGGAAGAATTGAAAAAGGGAACTTATCATCTGACTAGGAGAGAAAGTTCAAAATGTCAGTGCAAAGGCTACAGCAGGTCACAAGGAAGACATTTATTGCAAAAGTAATTGAGTAGGGAAGTAGGTAATTGTTACTGCAACTGTACAAGGGATTTCCACATCCGGAGTACTGCAGACAGTTTTGGTCCCTTAAGGAGGGATGTAGTTGAATTGGAAGGAGTTCAAAATAGTGCGGTGAAGAAGGCATATGGCGTACTGGCTTTTATTGGTAGAGGAATTGAGTTCCGGAGTCCTGAGGTCATGTTGCAGTTGTATAAGATTCTGGTGCGGTCACATCTGGAGTATTGTGTGCAATTTTGGTCGCCATACTATAGGAAGGATGTGGAGGCACTGGAACGGGTGCAGAGGAGGTTTACCAGGATGTTGCCTGGTATGGTAGGAAGATCGTATGAGGAAAGGCTGAGGCACTTGGGGTTGTTTTCATTGGAGAAAAGAAGATTTAGGGGTGACTTGATAGAGGTGTACAAGATGATTAGGGGTTTAGATAGGGTCGACAGTGAGAATCTTTTTCCACGTATGGAGTCAGCTATTACAAGGGGGCATAGCTTTAAATTAAGGGGGGGTAGGTATAGGACAGATGTTAGGGGTAGCTTCTTTACTCAGCGAGTCGTGAGTTCATGGAATGCTCTGCCAGTAGCAGTGGTGGACTCTCCCTCATTATGGGCATTTAAGCGGGCATTGGATAGGCATATGGAGGATAGTGGGCTAGTGTAGGTTAGGTGGGCTTGGATCGGCGCAACATCGAGGGCCGAAGGGCCTGTACTGCGCTGTATTCTTCAATGTTCTATGTTCTATCACTGAATTGATTGTCAAGATGAAAGTTTAATTTTGTGAGCAGAGACTGTTACAATTTTGATCTCTTTACTCGAGGACAGATGCAGTTTGTACTGGGGGTAGTTCAGAGGAGATTCACTCAATCATTTCCAGAGATGAAGGGTTTGTCTTAGATGAGAGATTGAGCAGTTTCTCTGGAGTTTGTAAGAGAGGAGATCTAACTAAAGGTTATAAAATGCTAAAGGGAGTATTGACGATGGAGAGAGGATGTTTGCTCATGTGGGAGTATGTAGAACAAGAGGTTGTCATTATAGCATAAGGGGCTGCGCAGACTGAAAACAGAGGTAAGGAGGAATGAATTCTCTCAAATGTGGAGAGGGTTGTAAATCTGTGGGATCACTCCTCCCAACCCCAACACTGCATCAATTGGAGGAGGAGATTGTTATTCAGTGATGGGTCAAAGGGAGTGTTTGCTGGAAAGTGGAGTTGAGGCTGAGATGGGATCAGCTGCGATCGTATGGAATAGTGGAGCAGGTTCCTGATGGGCCAGATGGACTCAACCTGATCCTAGTTATATTGTTAGTTTGTAGCAAAACCACAAGGAGGCAGAAAATTAAGTTTGATTTAACAAAATAGCTTTTAATTCGTGAACATTGGAAAATAAAGGCAAAAGTGATTCAACACAAATTTGGTGAAGGATGTTTTGAAAGAAACGAAGGGACAATACAAAGTAGGGGGTAAAATTCTAAAGAGGGTGCAAGAGCAGAGGGAGTTGGGGGTATATATCCACAGATCAGTGAAGGCGGCATAACACTGGGGACAGCAGTTAATAAAACACACAGCATCCTCAGCTTTATTAATAGGGGCATTGAGCCAGAGAACAAGGAGGTGATTTTGAAGTTGTAAAAGACACTGGTGGACCTCAGCTGGAGTGTCAGAGAGAGAGGGCGAGAGGGCGACAGTACTTCTGTTGAATAAAGGGAACTATGGATCTATGAGGGAGGAGCTGGCCAAAGTTCAATGGTGCAATACCTTGGCAGGGATGACCGTGGAGGAACAATGGCAGATACTTCTGTGTATAATGCAGAAGTTGCAGGATCAGTTCATTCCTAAAAGGAAGAAAGATCCCAGGAGGAGGCATGGGCGGCCGTGGCTGACGAGGGAAGTTAAGAAACATACAAAGTTAAAAGAGAAAAAGTATAACATAG
>NC_057759.1:5036436-5072251 GCF_004010195.1 Chiloscyllium plagiosum
CGGAGCACCCGGAGGAAACCCACGCAGACACGGGGAGAACGTGCAAACTCCACACAGTCAGTCGCCTGAGTCGGGAATTGAACCCGGGTCTCTGGCGCTGCGAGGCAGCAGTGCTAACCACTGTGCCACCGTGCCGCCCACATGTTAGAGGGCTACAGCGATAGGGTTGGAGAGTGGGACTAGCTGGGTAGCTTGTTCAGGAGCTGGTACAGACACGAATGGTCTCCTTCTGTACAGTAAAATTTTATGATTCAATGAACGTATAAGTTCTGAGCCACATTCGGGACAATTCCAGGAGGTAATTCTTTGGGACCTTGGCTCACTGACCTCGTTGCCAGGGAGTTTTGTACGCAAACCGCAGCAAATTGTTGTCACGAGCGGGATTGGAACTTGGTTGGGTCATGATCTGGAAATATTTGATTTCAAGGGAGGCGATGGAAGAACAAGCTGAGGGTGCGAGTGAGGACAGACCTGCAAGAAATTTCGAATACACAGATCAGGTCAAGTCGATTAAAAGGTGAATATCATTCTGTGAGCTGCTGATCCTACACCATCACATATTTTAGATTAGATTAGATTAGATTAGATTACTTACAGTGTGGAAACAGGCCCTTCGGCCCAACAAGTCCACACCGACCCGCCGAAGCGAAACCCACCCATACCCCTACATTTACCCCTTACCTAACACTACGGGCAATTTAGTATAGCCAATTCACCTGGCCCTGCACATCTTCGGAGCACCCGGAGGAAGCCCACGCAGACACGGGGAGAATGTGCAAACTCCACACAGTTAGTCGCCTGAGGCGGGAATTGAACCCGGGTCTCTGGCGCTGTGAGGCAGCAGTGCTAACCACTGTGCCACCGTGCCGCCCATATTTGTAAGCGTTCATGCTGGTACTTACCTGATTGGGAAGATCCGCAAAAACAAATCTGGTGTATTGTGTCCAGTTCTGGTTGTCCTGTTAGAGGAAGGACATTATTAAGCAGGAGACGATTCACAAAATATATAACAGGATATGGTTGGGAATGGAGAGTTTGAGTTATAAGGAGAGACTGGATGGACTGGGACTATTTTCACTGGAGAGTAGAAGTTTGAGAGGGAAAGAGGTTTATGAAATCATGATGGGCGTAGATTAGATGAATGGCAGGTATCTTTTCCCTAGGTTGGGGGACTTCAAGACCGGGGACATATTTTTCAGTTGAGAAGAGAAACATTTTTTGACGGAGAGTGGTTCATGTGTGGATTGAACATTCAGAGGAAGTGGCGGATACGGGGGCAGTTACAATATTTAAAAGACATTTAGATTAGTACAAGAATAAGAAAGGTTGGAGAGATAAGGGCCAAGAGCAAACAAGTTGGACTAGTTTAGTTTGAGATTATGGACAGTATGGACTAGTTGGACCGAAGAGTCTGATTCCTTGCTGAATGACTCTACTATCATTTTAAAGTGAAGGGTAAGAGCTTTCGAGAGTGATTTGAGGATTGTTTCACCCAGAGGATGGTGGGGATCCGAAATGTGTGAAAATAAAATATTTGGACTTTCAGTTTCTATTTGAAATCACTAATTGCTCCGGTGTGTGGAAATTCCACTTTGTTCCATGATCTATTAATGTGGAATATTCGTATAAAGGAGCAGGAGGCGGCCATGGAGGAGGCCCTTGAGCCTGTTCCACCATGCAATGGCTGATCTGTGACTTGACTCCACAGACCTGCCTTTGGCCCTTATCCCCTTAAGTTTTCTGTTCAGCAAAGTTTTTATCTTTCAGATTTAAAATTAACAACTGATCCAGCAATGCCTGCTGTTTGTGGAAGAGTGTTCCAAACCTCCCCCTGCCTGTGTGCATATTAGTACTTCCTAACATCTCTCCTGAACAGTCTGGTCCTAATTGTCCAGCTATACCCTCCCTATTTCTAGGATTACCAAACAGTGGAAACATTTTCAATTTATCCAACCTGTCTTTTCCTGTTAATATCTTTGATCAAATCATCCCTGAACCATGTAAATTCTGGAGAGAACAGGCTTAATTTGTGTAATCTCTCCTCATAACTTAACCCCATGAAGACCAGGTATCAATCTTGTAAACTCACGCTGTACTCCCTCCCAGGCCAATCTATCCTTCCTCAGGTGTGGTGCCCAGATCTGCTCCAAGTGGGGTCTAACCAGGGCTTTGTATAACTGCCGCATCCCTTCTGCAATCCTGTACTCCAGCCTTCTCGATATTAAGGCCAGCATTCCATTAGCCTTATTCAGGCACTGTGTGTCAGAAATAAAAAGAAACACAGAAATTGTTGGAAAAACTCAGCAGGGACAGATTGTTTGCCACCAAGGGACTGACTGTTTACTGTTGAAGACAACTTTCCATCCAGTGTGTGTCTATCTACAGCACATGGACTGCAGCAGTTTAAGAAAGCAGCTCATCTCTACCTTCTCAAGGGAACAAGTAGGAATGAGTTGGGCACTAAGTGCTGGGTCCAGTGGGTGATGCCCATGTGCCATGAGTGAGTAATGAAAAAAAAAATGTAATTTACCCCAGGGCCTCCATCTTCCCTATGTGAGCTTGTTCTGGAAGGGGAGGTGGCACCTTTGTAGTGAATGTTGATGCAAAATACCCATTTGAGATTATTGAGTCTGAAAAATGTGTTGCTGGAAAAGCGCAGCAGGTCAGGCAGCATCCAAGGAGCAGAAGAATCAACGTTTCGGACATAAGCCCTTATGCCCGAAACGTCGATTCTCCTGCTCCTTGGATGCTGCCAGACCTGCTGCGCTTTTCCAGCAACACATTTTTCAGCTCTGATCTCCAGCATCTGCAGTCCTCACTTTCTCAGAGGTTATTGAGTCACCTGGTTCATGAACTGCTTTGAAAAGGTTGATATACCGCCAACATCTTAGGTTTGTACTACTGCTAGGTTGGGTCTGTGACCTTAATGATCACTCCGTATTTAATTTTGAGGCATCATTTGCTGTTGGTTTAACATTCTGATCTCTAACCTTTCGGTTCACTTTGCTTATTGTTTCTTGATTGTAGATGACTACGAAAAAGACAGCAGTTTGGTGTACTCAGTTTTCATCATCTCCAAACCAAGAAACGATGGTACAGGATACAGTGTATATACTTTTATAACATTTTTGGTTCAGAGAAATTGGAGATTTTCTCTATCTTAATCCTCAAAAACCCTGCCACTTCTAAACATCATTAGTGTTTCTTTTGCTTATAGCATGGAGTGAAGGTTTGCTCACACTTTTTGAATCTTTTTACATCATTTGAATTTATTAATAATCATAGACATGTTCCATCTATGTCAACTAAATTAAGAACAGGGTAATGTGAATTGGAAGAGGGAATGTTACACTGATGGCTAATTACTTTTCCTTTCATCTTGTTTTGAGGGGATGCCTAAATTTTAGGGCCTGGGACATCAATCGGTTGATTGCCCTAGTACAACAACTTATTGTTTGAGAGTGGTCCCTTCTGGCCTTGGTCTTTTGGGCAAGGAGCCATTCACTGTCGGTCTAGCATCATTCACATGAGGAGCATTGCCATTTCATTGTCCTGAGTGTTTCTTTGATGATACAAAGATAGGTGAAAGGACAGGCAGTGTTGAGGAAGGGGTAAGGCTGCAGAAGGATTTGGACAGGCCCGGAGAGTGGGCAATGAAATGGCGGATGGAATACAATGTGGGAAGTTGTGTACTGTAGTAGGAAGAATTGAGACAGAGACTGTTTCCTAAATGGGGAAAGGTTTCGGAAATCTTAAGCACAAAGGGACTTGGGAGTCCGAGCTCAGGATTCTGTTCAGGTTAACAGGCAGGTTCAGTTGGCAGTTAGGAAGGCAAATATAATGTCAGCATTCATTTTGGGAGGTGTAGAATACAAGAGGAAGAATGTACTGCTGAGGCTGTGTAAGGTTCTGGTCAGATCATGTTTGGAACATTGTGAGCAGTTTTGGACACCCTATCTAAGGAAGGATGTGCTGAACTTGGAAGGAGTCCAGTGGGGGTTTACAAGAAAACTCCCAGGGATGAAGAACTTATATGAGGAAAGGTTGAGGTCTCTGAGTCTGGGGTCAATAGAGTTTAGAAGGGTGAGGGAGAATCTGATTGAAACTTGGAGAATACGGAGAGGCGCGGACATGGGAGAAGATGTTTCCACGAGTAGGAAAAACTAGGACCCGAAGGCACAGCCTCAGAGTGAAGGGAACTCTAGAACTGAGATGAGGAGGAATTTCTTCAGCCAGACAGGTGGGAAATCTGTGGAACTCATTACTGCAGACAGCTGTCGTTATATCTTTAAGACAGAGATAAATAGGTTCTTGATCTATAGGAGGATCGACCTTTACAGAGAGACGGCAGGAGAATGGGGTTAACAAACATATCAGCCAAGACAGAATGGCAGAGCAGACTTGATGGGCCGAATGGCTGCTCTACCTTATGGTCTTGGCTATTATGTGACTAATGGCCTGTGATGCATCACACAGTTTAGGACCTCAGCACATGCTCATAAAGCTCTGTATCTATGAGGCACCCACACTAGAAAGTGCACAGGCAGTTGGACGACCAATAGAACATATGGGCTAGGAGCCCTCGGGAGCCAGCTTCCCTCATTTTATATGGCTGTGACTGTTCTCATGCCAGCCTCAACTCCAATTTCCTGCCCCTGCTCCCTTTAACCCCTCACTGATTGAATAAATTGAAGGAAGGGATAGAGAGATTGCCAGTGTCCTGACATGCCCCCTCATACACTGGGGAATGAATTCCCAGATATTCTCACCTCCTCTGCCTTGGAGAGAAGCCATTTCTCAACATCTTTCTTTTCGATCTGCCCCACCCCCTTCTCCTGAAACAGTGGCCCTCTCGTTCTAAATTGTCACACGTGAGGAAACATTCTCTCTGTCTCCTTTGTCAATCCCACCCCGTTTACCACCCTACATCGCTCAGTTGGAACTCCCCTTGTTCCTCTAAACTCCAGAGCATATTGGCCTTAATTGCTGAATCTCTCTTTCGAAGACAAACCCCTCATCTCTGAACATGAAATGTACAAATGGTATCTTGGATGTAAAATACACATCTCAAAGTGAGTAAGTCATAGTTTCCGAGAGGTCTGCAGCCCAGAAAAAGGCCCATCAAGCCTGTACTGGTCAGAAACAACCACCTCATTCTCTTATCCCATTTCCCCAGTACTTGGCCCCATAGCCTTGGCGTCACGAGTGCACATTGAAATCCTCCTTCAATGTGATGACTGTTTCTGCCTCTCCCACCCTTACAGGCAGTGACTTCCAGATTCTCCACCACCCTCTAGATGAACAAGATTTTCCTCACATCCCTTGCCATTGGGGGTATTCTACAGACCACCTAATAGCCGTAGAGAGATTGAAGATCTACGAGGCGGGTAGATTCTGGAAAAATGCAAAAGTAGCAGGGTCGGTGTTATGGGTGATTTCAACTTTCCCAATATCGACTGGAACCTCCTAAGTGCAGATGTGGTGAAACGGTTAAACATTATGTCCCAATACATGTGTGAATCTAACCGGAATGGAGGTGTTGCTTAGTCCCGTGTGAATCTTCTTATCTGTATGTAACCAGAATGGAATGTGTTTTTTAGCCTTGCTCTGCTGTTCACATGAATGTTTATATCTGGAAAAGAGTATATCAGCTGGAAAAGTCTCCAGTTCGGTGAGTCTGCTCCGGGGTTACGTTTAACCGCCGAGCGTGGGTTGTTGGCAACCGCTCTACGAGAACTGACGGCTCCCAGTTTTTGTAACATGTAGAGTGAGTATAAGCCAGACCCGTTGTTTGGACCTGGTTGTGGCGACGATGCGGGGAATAAAATGCCCATATTCTAGCAGACTCGCCTCTTGGTCGTTTGTTCTGTGTCAGACTACTCTCCTACGAACCTGACCTTGAGAATTTTTTAAAACATGGGAGAGCACTTTGGTGAAAGTGATCACAACTACATCATATTTAGCATAATTGAAAAGTGTGGTGCTGGAAAAGCGCAGCAGGCCAGGCAGTCTCCTGGCCATTACCTTCAATCTATACCCCTCCCCCCACCTCCGTCAAGGGGGGAATGTTTCTTCCTGCCTCCCCTATCTTCACCCCTCATCATTTTAAACAACCCTCTCTTTTAATTCACTCTGCTGTAAGGACAATCACCCCAGTCTGTCCAACCTCTCTCAATCATTGAAACTCTCCTGCCCCCAAGGCAATATGCTGGTAAATCTCCCTGTGCATCCTCTCACAATTCATTTAGATTCCATGAGATGAGTAACAGTCAGTCAGTGAATGCAGCTTAACACGTGGCTGCGAGGCTGATGCAGGAGGGAGGGCTTCAGGTACCTAGACCATTGGGATACCTTCTGGGGAGAAGGTGGGACCTGTACATGAGGGACGGGTTGCATCTGAACTGGAGGGGCACTAATGTCCTGAGTGGGAAATTTGCTCATGTGATTCGGGAGGGTTTAAACTAGTTTGGCAGGGGGTGGGAATCAGAGCCACTTGTCTGAGAGAGGGTCAGTTGCAGACGGGACAGTGACAGGATATATTGAATCTATCAGGAAGGTTTCTCATGCGATGAAACAAAGGGATCGGTTAAAGTGTGTCATTAATGCAAGGAGTATCTGAAATAAGAGTGATGAACTTAGAGCATGGATCAGTACTTGGGGACTATGATGTTGTGGTCATAAGGGAGACATGGGTTTCACAGGGGCAGGAATGGTTGCTTGATGTTCCAGGGCTTAGAATGTTTAAAAAGAACAAGGAGGGTAGAAAAATAGGAGGGGGTGTAGCATTGCTAATCAGAGACTGCATCACAGCTACAGAAATGAAGGTTGTTGAGGAAAGTTTGTCTACTGAGTTAGTATGGGTGGAAGTTAGGAATAGCAAGGGAACAGCCACCGCATTGGGGGTATTCTACAGACCACCTAATAGCCGTAGAGAGATTGAAGATCTACGAGGCGGGTAGATTCTGGAAAAATGCAAAAGTAGCAGGGTCGGTGTTATGGGTGATTTCAACTTTCCCAATATCGACTGGAACCTCCTAAGTGCAGATGGTTTGGATGGAGCCATTTTTGTCAGGTGTGTTCAGGAGGGTTTCCTTACTCGGTATGTAGACAGACTGACGAGGGGAGAGGCCATTTTGGATTTAGTGCTTAGCAATGAGCCAGTACACGTGTCAGATCTTGCGGTGGGAGAGCACTTTGGTGAAAGTGATCACAACTGCATCACCGTGTGGGCGGCACGGTGGCACAGTGGTTAGCACTGCTGCCTCACAGCGTCAGAGACCCGGGTTCAATTCCCGCCTCAGGCGACTGACTGTGTGGAGTTTGCACGTTCTCCCCGTGTCTGCGTGGGTTTCCTCCGGGTGCTCCGGTTTCCTCCCACCATCCAAAGATGTGCAGGGTCAGGTGAATTACTAAATTGCCTGTAGTGTTAGGTAAGGGGTAAATGTAGGGGTATGGGTGGGTTTCGCTTCGGCGGGTCGGTGTGGACTTGTTGGGCTGAAGGGCCTGTTTCCACACTGTAATCTAATCTAATCATATTTAGCATAGTTGAAAAGTGTGGTGCTGGAAAAGCGCAGCAGGCCAGGCAGCATCCTGGAGAATTGAAGTTTCGGGCATAAGCCCTTCTTCATGAAATGCCTGAAACGTCAATTCTCCTGCTCCTCGGATGCTGTCTGGCCTGCTGCGTTTTTCCAGCAACACACTTTTCAACTCTGGTCTCCAGCATCTGCAGTCCTCACTTTCTCCTAGTTGACCATATTTAGCATAGCCTTGGAAAATGAAAGGAGTAGTTACCGAGGGAAGATATTTAACTGGGGAAAGGAAATTATGGCCCTATGAGACAGGAGTTGGGAAGAACAGACTGGGAGCAATTGTTCCACAGAAAGGGCACAGCAGACATGTGGATACTATTTAAAGAGCAGTTGTTGCGAGTGATGCACAAATTTGTTCCTCTGAGACAGGTAAGAAGGGGTAAGATGAAGGAACCTTGGATGATGAGAACAGAGGAACTTCTTGTCAAAAGGACGAAGACAGCTTACGTAAGGTGGAGGAAGCAAGGATCTAGCACAGCTTTAGAGGATTACAGGCTTGCGAGAAAGGAGCTCAGAAATGGACTGAGGAGAGCCTGGAGGGGGCACGAAAAAGGCTTGGCAAGAAGGATTAGGGAAAATCTAAAGGCATTTTATTCATATGTGATGAATAAGAGAATGATTAGGGAGAAGGCAGGGCCGATCAGGGATAGCGGAGGGAACTAGTGCATGGAGTCTGAGCAGCTTGGGGAAGCCCTAAATTAGTTTTTTTGCTTCAGTTTTCATCAAGGAAAACTTGATGAAACTTGATGTTGCAAGTGAAAACTTAAAGGAGCTGGGACACATGCTTGACCAGATCAAGATTGATGAAGTTGATATGCTACATATTTTGGAAAACATTAAGATTGATAAGTCCCCAGGGCCAGACCAATTTACCCTAGCGAGAAAGGAGGTTGCTAAGCTACTGGCGAGGATATTTGCCTCCTCAGTCTCCATGGGAGTCGTACCGGAGGATTGGAAGGAGGCGAATGTTGTTTCTCTTTTCACTTCTGTTGTGGGCAAAATCTTAGAGAGAATTGTAAGGGATAGGATTTATGCACATCTGGATAGGAATAATGTGATCAAGGATAGTCAGCATAGTTTTGTGAAGGGCAGGTCGTGCCTCACAAACCTTATTGAATTCTTTGAAAAGGTGACAAAGGAGGTTGATGAGGGGAAAGCGGTAGATGTGGTATATATGGATTTTAGTAAGGCGTTTGATAAGGTTCCCCATGGTAGACCACTGCAAAAAATACGGAGGTATGGCATTGAGGGTGAGTTGGAGGTTTGGATTAGGAATTGGCGGGATGGAAGAAGACAGAGGGTAGTAGTTGATGGCAAAGTTTCTTCATGGAGTGCCGTCACTAGCGGTGTTCCGCAAGGATCTGTTTTGGGACCATTGCTGTTTGTCATTTTTATAAATGACCTGGAAGAGGAGTTAGAAGGTTGGGTGAGCAAGTTTGCGGATGACACAAAAGTCGGAGGAGTTGTTGACAGTGAGGAAGCATGTAGCAGGTTACAGCAGGATATAGAGAAGCTGCAGAGCTGGGCAGAAAGGTGGCAGATGGAATTCAATGTAGCTAAGTGCGAGGTGATTCACTTTGGGAAGAATAACAAAAAGATGGGGTACTGGGCTAATGGTCGGATACTTGGTAGTGTGGATGAGCAGAGGGATCTTGGTGTCCATGTACACAGATCTCTGAAAGTTGCCACCCAGGTAAATAGTGCGGTGAGAAAGGCATATGGCGTACTGGCTTTTATCGGTAGAGGAATTGAGTTCCGGAGTCCTGAGGTCATGATGCAGTTGTATAAGACTCTGGTACGACCGCATCTGGAATATTGTGTGCAGTTTTGGTCGCCATACTAGTTAGGTTCTTCACTCAGCGAGTCGTAAGTTCATGGAATGCCCTGCCAGTAGCAGTGGTGGACTCTCCCTCTTTATGGGCATTTAAGCGGGCATTGGATAGGTATATGGAGGATAGTGGGTTAGTATAGGTTAGGTGGGCTTGGATCGGCGCAACATTGAGGGCCAAAGGGCCTGTACTGCGCTGTATTCTTCTATAAGAAGTGTAATATGGAAATTCCTGGCAATAACAGACCAGTCAGTCTTGCGTCTATGGTCAGCAAAGTTTTGGAAAGAATTCTGAGGGTTTGGATTTATGACTAGTTAACAAAGTATAGTGTGATTAAATGCAGTTAGCATGGCTTTGTGAGGGGCAAGTCATGCCTTGCAAATCTTATTGAGTTCTTTGAGGAGGTGTCAAGACAGGTCAACGACGGTCGAGGAGTGGATGTGGAGTATATGGACTTCAGCAAGGCATATGATAGGTTTCCCCATGGTAGGTTCATTCATAAAGTCAGGAAGTATGGGATACAGGGAGATTTGGCTATCTGGATTCAGAATTGGCTGGCTGACAGAAGGCAGAGAGTGGTTGTTGATGGAAAGTATTTTGCCTGGAGGTTAGTGTTAAGTGGGGTCTCGCAGGGCTCTGTTCTTGGGCCTCTGGTCTTTGTAGTTTTTATAAATGGGGAGGTTGAGGGGTGGGTTAGTAAATTTGCAGATGACACAAAGCTTGGAGGTGTCGTCAATGGTTATAGAGGGCTACTGTAGGCTGCAGCGCGACATAGATAGGATGCAGAGCTGGGTTGAGAAATGGCAGATGGAGTTCAATCTGGATAAATGCAAAGTGATGCATTTTGGAAGGTCGAACTCGAATGCTGAATATAGGATTAAAGACAGGATTCTTGGCAGTGTGGAGGAACAGAGGGATCTGGGTGTGCAAATGCATAGATCCCTCAAAGTTGCCACCCAAGTGGATAGGGTTATTAAGAAAGCATATGGTGTTTTGGCTTTTATTAACAGGGGGAATCGAGTTTAAGCACTGCGAGGTTTTGCTGCAGCTCTTCAAGTCCCTGGTGAGACCACACTTGGAATATTGTGTCCACTTCTGGTTGCCTTACTATAGGAAAGATACAGAGGCTTTGGTGAGGGTGCAAAGAAGGTTCATCAGGATGCTGTTTGGACTGGAGGGCTTGCCTTATGAAGAAGGGTTGAACTTTTCTCTCTGGAGAGAAGGAGGAAGACAGGAGAACTGATTGAGGTGCACAGAATAATGAGAGGAATAGATAGAGTCAATAGCCAGAGACTTTTCCCCAGGGCAGATTGACTGGTACGAGAAGTCATACCTTGAAGATATTAGGAGGAAGGTATAAAGGAGACATCATAGGTAGGTTCTTTATGCAGAGAGTTGTGAATGCATGGAATGCATTGCCAGCTGTGGTGGTGGAAGCAGAGTCACTGGGGACATTTAAGCGACTGCTAGACATGCACATGGATAGCAGTGAGTTGAGGGGTGTGTAAGTTAAGTTACTATATTTTACATGGGCCAAAGGACCTGTTCTGTGCTGTACTTTTCTCTGTTCTATACGTACTGTTGGTAAAATGTCTTCTTTCATTTACAGGTCACACTCATGGTGCAGCAGAAAAGAAACACGTAAGTTGTATTGCAGAGAAAAAGACAGCAGTTAATTTTTAATCAGCAAAGTTATGTTTTTAGCAGGCGGTTAATGTAAGTTTGCCATTGTCTCATTAGAGAGAGGGAGAGAGAGGTGTGGGGGAGAAAGAGAGAGAAAAAGCAACAACTGTTTATGGTTTAACCTGAGGGTGACCACATCTAAGGCACAGGGAATGATCATTCACAGCAATCTCAACCAGAGCAGCAATTGAATTGCATGCTGTCAGCTGACCCCTACATGGCCAGTGGTAAAATCATTGGGTGGCACAGTGGCTAGCATTGCTGCCTCACAGCACCAGGACTCAGGAACACTTCCAGCCTCGGGTGACTGTCTATTGGGAGTTTGCACATTCTCCCCTTCTCTGCGAGGGTTTTCTCTGGGTGCTCCGGTTTCCTCCCACAGTCCAAAGATGTGCAGTTTAAAATGATTGGCCATGCTACATTGCCCATAGTGTGAGTGTTATGCAGGCTAGGAGGATTAGCCATGGTAAATGCAGGGTTACAGGGATTAGAGAGGGTGGTGGATCGGAGTGGGATGTTATTCAGAGGGTCAGTATATGAACCCGATTGGCTGAAATGCCAGCTTCCATGTTGTAGGATTCTATGATGTACAGATTAGGGGGATTGGTCATGGTTAATGTAGGGTTGGGGTCTGGGTGGGATCCTCTTCACTGGCTTGGGACAGACTGGATGGGCTGAATGCTTTCTTTGCACACTACATGGATTCTGGGGACATCAATATTTAACTAAATGGTGTGGGGCAATTTATTCTGATCTCAATTTTGAAGAGATTCACTTTGAGTTACTGAAATAATGGGGAAGCAAAATCCTATATTTTTAGCTCCCCAGGGTATGCCGTGCAGATGTGAATTTGAATTTTGCTGTGGCAGGTGTTGGATTTGGAATTTGATTTTAAACAAAACAGATCTGGAGTTAAGACTCTAATGATGACTGTTGACAGGAACAAACAACCATCTGGTTCAAAATTGAAGACTGAGGTGAGGAGGAATTTCTTCTGAGGTTGAGAGTCTTTGGGATTCCTTGCAACAGAGAGCTGTGTGTGGGGACAGCGAATAGGTTTAAGGCTGGGATAGATAGGTTCTTGATCAGTCAGGGAATTGAGAGTTACATGTTAAGTGCAGGAAGGTGAGTGTGAGGAGTCGGGCATTAGCCATGATGTGCTTGGATAGCTGAGCAGGCTTGAGGGGCCGAATGGCCTTCTCCTGTTCCTATCTGTGATTGTCCTTAAGGGAATGAAATCTGACCTCCTTACCTGGTCTTCTCTGCATTTGACTCCTAACCCTTTGCAAACTCTTCACTGCCTCTGGCTGAGCAAGTCGATTGGTTCAAGGACGTTTCGCAATTGCATCCACTTCCCACCTTGGCAGAGATGGCCTTGTCCTGTTCAGAGTACAGAGAAATAACATTTGTCAGGGTCAGTTTTAAGCTTGTTCCAGTCATGAGCACAATCTACAGGCAGTCAATCCATGTAATATTTTATAAATTCCTACTTTGGCAATAGAACCAGTCTGACTCAAGATTGGGATACAGACAGACTCTAACCTCACACCTTTAATACATTGTCTGAGCTGAGATGTTACCTTTTTTAAATAAAATCTGAAGTCATCTTGTGAATGTGATTTAAAAGAAGTTCCGGGATGTATGCATTAATGAACTGAAACCTGCAACCCATTCTAAAAGATGAACCACTGAATAGCAATCGAGGTTTCTTCAAAATATCATTTCAGTTGCATGACACTATAATCTTTTGCGGTAGACTCTGTGTCTCATGATCCTGTTTCACAGCTACCTGATGAAGGAGCAGCGCTGTGAAAAATAGTACTTCCAAATAAACCTGCTGGACTATAATCTGGTGTTGCATGATTTTTCAATTGTGGTCAGCACATTACAGGAAGGACGTGAAGGATTTAGAGAGGGTGCAGAAGAGGTTTGCCAGAATGCTGTCTAGCGGGTATGAGCTATAAACAGATGCTAGAAAAACCCAAATAGTTTTTTTCTGAGCAGCAGAGACTGAAGGCAGACTTAACAGAAGTCTGTAAAATTTTAAGAGTTGTAGCTCAGGTTGAGGTTCTGGATCTGGGTTTTCTCGCAAAGCTGCAAGGTTCTTTTTCAGATATCTTGCCACCATATTAGGTACCATTATCAGTGAGCCTCTGGATGAAGCACTGGTGGTATGGTCTGCTTTCTATTTATGTGTCCACTACATTGGACAAACAGGCAGAAAACAGGATACATGAACTAGCCACAAAAAGGTATGACCCACTCTCACTAGTATCCTTACATGCAGATGAGGAAGGACACCACTTCAACTGGGACAACACATCCATCTAGGACAAGTCGAACAGAGACAAGCATGAGAATTCCAACCGGAATTCCACGAACAAACAGATTGACTTGGAACCCATTTACTATCCCCAGAGAAAATGAACACTAAACTACAGGAAATGACGTCACCAACCCAAAGAAACTGAAACATATAAACAGAAAGTGGGCTATACCACCAGTGCTTCATCCAGAGGCTCACTGATGATGTTACCTACAAAACGTCTGAAAGCAAACCTTCCATCTCAATGAGCAAACCTACATACAAAACTCTATAAAATTATGACATGCATGCTTAAGGTGATGGTCAGAATCTTTTTTCCAAGAGTTGAAATGTGTAAAACTAAGGGGCATGCATACAAGGTGAGACGGGGAAAGTTCAAAGGAGACAAAAGGTGCAGTTTCTTTTAACGTCGGAATGGAACGCACTGCCAGGGGTGGTATTGGAGGCAGATACAATAAAGGTATTTAAGGGACTTTAAAATAAGCAAATTAACATGCAAGAAATGGGGGGATATGGACCATGGGCAGGCAGAAGGGATTAATTTCATTCAGCGTCATGTTCGGCACAACATCGTGGGCTAAAGGATCCGTTCCTGTGCTGTACCGTTCTATGTTCAGATTTAATGCAGTGTATATTTCGGATGAGGATTCATTCAAATTGATTGGAAATGTGCAGCATTCATTGAGAATATAGATAAAAAATATGAACTTTATTTCCTTGGTGGTGTTTGACTCTTGGTTTGAACATATCTCTCTGGAAATGGAGCTCCAAGTGAGTCTGACTCAATCCACTCTGTGACTGTGGAAAGGATGTTCTTCGCTCTGATAGCGGTAACATACCTGCTGTTTGTTTGAAGCAGCTGGTCACACTTGGCTCTGTACCGTGGGAATATTACATTGTCTTGGTCCTTTGAGTACTTGCCTGGAGGAAGACAGAAGAGATACCTCCTGTAAATCAACATCAGTTGTGATTGGCAACATCAATGTAACATTCAGTTAATGATTATTAGGATTTGTTGTGTAAAGCCGCAATTTAAACAGAACCGCAGGTCTCATTCCACTCCTGCTCGGAGCTGCTCCTCGTCCATTTTTTTCTTTAAAATTCTAACACCAGTTGAGTGAGATTCCGAAACTAAACAATACCCATACATCTCCATGAATGGGGCCGCCTGATGCTAGTGACTATGTGGATGTGTGAGTTTAGTTATTGATCTATACCTGTCAGTTCCTGCTGGATGAATGTGTGGGTGTAGTTATCAAACTGTAACTTTCGGTATATGGTAAATTTATATACATATCCACACAGCAGGGACTGGTCTAGTCTCATCGATAACTAGAGAATCATAAAAATAATGCAGCATCAGTGGGGCGGGGGGGGGCGGCATTCTGCCAATCTTGTCCATGCCAATGCCAACACACCCAGGTGCCCTTTCTCATCCCACCTTCCTGCCACAGCCCGTAACCTTGCAGTTCACATCACTTCAGGTGCAGTTCCAGGGAATTTTTGTTTAAAAAAATGCAAGGATGCCTGCATCACCAAATCAGGCAGCGAATTCTAGATACCCACCACACTCTGCATTAAAAAAAAAACATTTTTCCTCATATCATCTAATCCTACAACCACTGAGCTTGAAACAGTGATCCCTGGTTTTTGACCTCTCTGTCAAAGTAAACAGGTTCCTCCTGTCTAATGTCTCCCTCTCACGAGTTAGTTAAAAATCACACAACATCAGGTTATGATTCAACAGGTTTATTTGGAAGTGCACGCTTTCGGAGTGTTGCTCCATCAGGTAGGTCACTATTTAGTACTGTAGACCCCCCGTACCTGTGGGGATATGTTCCAGGACCGACAGCGGAAACGCAAAACCGCAGATAGGTGCAAAACCATTAATTTAAATGCGAAATATGCCTTCCTGGCAGCCTCCTGGTCCTTGGTTCAGGAACATTCCCTTTGATATACTCGGACCACGGTAAACTGCTATAACCGGACTCGCAAATATGGAATCACCCAGTATTCCTTAATCGTGGCACCTTTGTTCCAAGGAATACATCTCCAATCTCTCCTGATAGCTACAATTCTGGCAACATTCTAGTAAATATCCTCTGCACTCTCTCCGCAGCAATGACGTCCTTCCTGTAATGTGGTGACCCGACTGCACACAATACTCCTGTTGTAGCCACCAGTGCCTCATACAGTTTCATTGTTG
Organism: Chiloscyllium plagiosum; assembly: GCF_004010195.1. NCBI lineage: Eukaryota > Metazoa > Chordata > Chondrichthyes > Orectolobiformes > Hemiscylliidae > Chiloscyllium > Chiloscyllium plagiosum. The sequence goes on from NC_057759.1 coordinate 5,052,070, forward strand.
TTTCCCTATTTTTGTATTCACCCCTCTGTCAATGAGGGAGAATATTCCATGTGCCTTCTTTACAACCCCATCTATCTTTAGGGACCTGTTCATTTAGACACTAAGATCTCTCACTTCACCTGCCCCTCTCATTATATTCCCATTTATTGTCTATTCCCATTTACTGTCTGACTTCCCAAAATGCATTCCCTGACACTTATCGGAGCTGAACTCCATCTGCCACTTTCCTGCCCACTCAACCAAACCATCAACATAGTTTAGGAGCTTACAGCTATCCTCCACACTATCCACTACAAAGCCAATTTTTGTGTCGTTTGTTAATTTTACAAATTTGCCCAACATATGCAACTCCAAATCATTAATGTATAAAATGACCAGCAGAGGTCCCAACACTGCAGAGCACGACTTGTAACAGCTTTCCATGCACAAGCACCACCATTGACCATTATCCTTTCTTTCTTGTGACTCAGCCAACTTGGGATCCAATTCAACACATTACCCTGTATCCCATGGGCTTTTACTTCTTGGACCAGTCTGCTGTGAGGCTGCTGCTCCTTTAACATGCCTGTAAAAGAGACAGGCTCTGAAAAGTCAGAGTTGATGGGTTTTAGGGCCATTTTGATTATAGCTAACAGATAATGCCTCAGGCAAAAGGCTTCCACATTTTTAAAAAGAACACTTGTACAATGAAAGGGGAGTGTCCCAGTTTTCCCAGATCCGCTTTACTCTGGTTTGATTTGGGTTTTGACTGTCTGGCTATTGACTGAAAGCAGTCAGGCAGTTGAAAAAGCTGCTGAACCCAAAGAGGCAGGTCCATGATGGTACTCCTCTCTCTGACATTTCTCCCGTAAGACCAAGTTTTTGATTTTACCTATTGTGTCAAGGGGTATTTATGGGGATTGCTGTAAATGTTGGAAACACCAATAAGTTGGTAAAATCTGTTGCTTTTTCGGCTTTTTAAGTTATTTAGTATTCTGTTCTCTTTTGTTTGAGTATCATTCGGTAATTTTGTAAATCAAACTGTTTTGTTTAAAACTACGTGGTTTGACCAACTTCATCCCTCCTGGAATATCTTTTTTACACTCACTTTCTTGAAATGTTTGGAGGGGTCTGGCCTTTTCCAGTATTGCAGTATTTATTATGTAGTTCTGATTTGGGATTTGGTTTATTGGACTTAAAGGAAGGGAGTGGTAAGTATCAGCGTTTTTTGTTCTGGGTGTTGAATTCATCGGTTTAAACAGTGCTTGGATAAAGTGAGGATGGCAGAAGCTGGAGATCAGAGACAAGAATGTGGTACTGGAAAAGCAAGCGGGTCAGGCAGCATCTGAAGAGTAGGAGAATCAATGTTTTGGGCATCAGCCCTTCAACAAGAAACAGTGCTTGGCATAGCAACGGCTCTTTGAATCATCAAGCGTTTTCTGGGTTTGGAAGAAGTGACTTCAGATTTTTGCAAAAAGTGATTAAGGCCAAGCTGCTGGAATTAGCAGACAAGCTGGAGCTCAACTGCCCCCTTCCATGAGGGAAAGGGCGATAATTATAGCAATAGCTCAACATTTAAATTTGCTGGAAATGCCATCAGAATCATTAGAGATGGCTAACATTCAATTGAAAATGAAGCAACTCGAGTTAGATGCAAAATTCAAGGAAAGGGCAACAGAAATGAAACAATTTGAATTACGATTAAAAGCAGAAGAAAGAGAGGAGAGAAAAACAGAGAGGAAAGGAAGAAAGAGGGAGTTTGAACTTTGGAAATTGGCACTTAGACTGGAGTTCAAAAATTCACTTCCTGAAATAATAATAACTCATGTGGAAGAGCAGAGAATTAAAACAGCAAGACTGGCATCGGAAATGGCTGATTTTTGAGTTGATCAATAAGTCAAAACTGGCCTGCCAAAATCAATTTCAATCCATGAGGGATAATAATTGTGCAGAAGAGAAATTCTCACGTGAAAAGGGAAAAGTAGATCCCGGTGAAGACCATAAGGATGATTTACTACAGGGTAAAAAGGAAACCCTTGAAAGGGAAAGAAAAGTGAAAAAGCTCTGGTGTTCTCACTGCAATAAAGTAGGCCACATGAAATCGGTGTTGATGGGTTAGGAAAAGCACTGAGGAGCCAGATGTAGGAAAACCGGATAAGCCAGTGAATTCTGTTGGAGTGGTAACAGAGAGCACTGTGGAGGCTAGAAAGCTGCACCAGAATGTACAAGCTGGTCTGAGGTTGTTTATGGAGGAAGTGCCAGATCTTCTTAAACCATACACGGTGAAGGTAAAGTTTACTCGCATTGGCCAGGAGCAGCAGGTAAAGAGGTAACAATATTCAGAGGTGCAATGATCCTCTCAATCTGTAATGCTAAAAGATGAGGATATATGCACCTCTGAAGAACTATTGCCAGAAAAGGTACGAGTAACAGGAATTCACATTGAAATAAGAAATGCTCAAATGTAAGACATGAGATTAGAGTATCTAGTGAAGAGTGGAGAAGTCATGGTAGGAGTACAGAACAAACTTTCAGCTCCAGGAATACAATTTGTCCTTGCTAATGATGTTGCTAATTCACCAGTTGGAGTGCTGCCAACTGTGGGGGGGTTGCGGTGGGAGATAGTGAGGAAAGAGATCAGTCTGAGACGGCTACAGTTGAGAACAGAAGTGTGTCAGGGCAGGCAGGGACAAGGTAGGACTTATAAATTAAACTGCATTTATTTCAATGCAAGGGGCCTAACAGGGAAGGCAGATAAACTCAGGGCATGGTTCGGAATATGGGACTGGGATATCATAGCAATTACAAAAACATGGCTCAGGGATGGGCAGGACTGGCAGCTTAATGTTCCAGGATACAAATGCTACAGGGAGGATAGAAAGGGAGGCAAGACAGGAGGGGGAGTGGCATTTTTGATAAGGGATAGCATTACAGCTGTACTGAGGTAGGATATTCCCGGAAATACATCCAGGGAAGCCATTTGGGTGAAACTGAGAAATAAGACAGGGATGATCACCTTATTGGGATTGTATTACAGACCCAGGAGAAAGTGAGGACTGCAGATGCTGGAGATCAGAGCTGAAAATGTGTTGCTGGAAAAGCGCAGCAGGTCAGGCAGCATCCAAGGAGCAGGAGAATCGACGTTTCTTCAGGAAGAAGAGCTCATACCCGAAACGTCAATTCTCCTGCTCTTTGGATGCTGCCTGACCTGCTGCGCTTTTCCAGCAACACATTTTCAGCTCTTGTATTATAGACCCCTCAATAGTAAGAGGGAAATTGAGAAACAAACTTGTACGGAGATCTGTTATCTGTAAGAATAATAGGGTAATTATGATAGGGGTTTTTAACTTTCCAAACATCAACTGGGACTGCCATAGTGTTAAGGGTTTACATGGAGATGAATTTCTTAAGTGCGTACAAGACAGTTTTCTGATTCAGTATGTGGATGTACCTACTAGAGAAGGTGCAAAATTTGTGCACTTTGGGGCCAGTGACCATAATTCTATTCATTTTAAAATAATGATGGAAAAGGATAGAAGTTGAAGTTCTAAATTGGAGAAAGGCCAATTTTGACGGTATTAGGCAAGAACTTTCGAAAATGATTGGAGGCAGATGTTTGCAGGTAAAGGGACAGCTGGAAAATGGGAAGCCTTCAGAAATGAGATAACCAGAATCCAGAGGAAGTATGTTCCTGTCAGGGTGAAAGGAAAGGCTAGTAGGAAGAGGGAATGCTGGATGACTAAAGAAATTGAGGGTTTGGTTAAGAAAAAGAAGGAAGCATATATCAGGTATAGACAGGATAGATCGAGTGAATCCTTAGAAGAGTATAAAGGAAGTAGGAGTATACTTCAGAGGGAAGTCAAAAGGGGGACATGAGATAGCTTTGGCAAATAGAATTAAGGAGAATCCAAAGAAGTTTTACAAATATATTAAGGATAAAAGAGTAAGTAGGGAGTGAATAGGGCCCCTCAAAGATCAGCAAGGTGGCCTTTGTGTGGAGTCACAAAAATGGGTGAGATACTAAATGAATACTTTGTATCAGTATTTACTATGGAAAAGGATATGGAAGATATAGATTGTAGGGAAATAGATGGTGACATCTTGCAAAATGTGCAGATTACAGAGGAGGAAGTGCTGGATATCTCGATATGGGTAAAGGTGGAAAAATCCCCAGGACCTGATCAGGTGTATCCGAGAACTCTGTGGGAAGCTAGAGAATTGATTGCTGGGCCTCTTACTAAGATATTTGTATCATCGTTAGTCTTAGGTGAGGTGCCTGAAGACGAGCAAACGTGGAGCCATTGTTTAAGAAGGACGATAAAGACAAGCCAGGGAACTATAGACCAGTGAGCCTGACCTCTATAGTGGGCAAGTTGTTGGAGAGAATCCTGAGGGACAGGACGTACATGTATTTTGAAAGGCAAGGACTGATTCCCACGCACAAAGTCAACATGGCTTTGTGCGTGGGAAATCATGTCTCTCAAACTTGACTGAGTTTTTTGAACAAGTAACAAAGAGGATTGATGAGAGCAGAGCAGTAGATGTGATCTATATGGACTTCAGTAAGGCGTTCGACAAGGTTCCCCATGGAAGACTGATTAGCAAGGTTAGATCTCGTGGAACACAGGGAGAACTAGCCATTTGGATACACAATTGGCTCAAAGGTAGAAGACAGAAGGTGGTGGTGGAGGGTTGTTTTTCAGACTGAAGGCCTGTGACCAGTGGAGTGCCACAAGGATCAGTGCTGGGTCCTCTACTTTTTGTCATTTACATAAATGATTTGGTTGCGGGTGTAAGAGGTACAGTTAGTAAGTTTGCAGATGACACCAAAATTGGAGGTGCAGTGGACAGCGAAGCTGGTTACCTCAGATTACAACACAATCTTGACCAGATGGGCCAATGGGCTGAGAAGTGGCAGATGGAGTTTAATTCAGATAAATTCAAGGTGCTGCATTTTGGGAAAGCAAATCATTGCAGGACTTATACACTTAATGGTAAGATCCTAGGGAATGTTGCTGAACAAAGAGACCTTGGAGTGCAGGTTCATAGCTCCTTGAAAGTGCAGTCGCAGGTTGATAGGATAGTGAAGAAGGGGTTTGGTATGCTTTCCTTTATTGGTCAGAATATTGAGTACAGGAGTTGGGAGGTCATGTTGTGGCTGTACAGGATATTGGGTAGGGCACTGTTGGAATGCATGCAATTCTGGTCTCCTTCATAACGGAAAGTTGTGAAACTTGAAAGGGTTCAGAAAAGATTTACAAGGATGTTGCCAGGGTTGGAGGATTTGAGCAATAGGGAGAGGCTGAACAGGCTTGGGTTGTTTTCCCTGGAGTGTCCGAGGCTGAGGGGTGACCTTATAGAGTTTTACAAAACTATGAGGGGCATGGCTAGGATAAATAGGCAAAGTCTTCTCCCTGGGATCGGGGAATCCAGAACTAGAGGGCATAGGTTTAGGGTGAGAGGGGAAAGATATAAAAGAGACATAAGTGGCAATTTTTTCATACAGAGGGTGGTACGTGTATGGAATGAGCTGTCAGAGGTAGTGATGGAGTCTGGTACAGTTGCAATATTTAAGAGGCATTTGGATGGATATATGAATAGGAAGAGTTTGGAGGGATATGGGCCGGGTGCTGGCTGGTGGGACAAGACTGGGTTTGGATATCTGGTCAGCATGGACATGTTGGACCGAAGGGTCTGTTTCTATGCTGTACATCTCTGTGACTCTATAAGAACATTGATGGGAAATTAGCAGAGACCCAGTTTGATGAGATGTCTGAGACAATTTAGGAACAGATAGATGACAAAGCAGACTTCTTTAGCTCAGGTATTTTAACTGAGTTACAGCAGAAAGATGAAAATTTAAAGCAATTGTATCAAAAGGCATACACATAAATAATCCAAATGTGTCCCTGAATGTTATTATCTTAAAAATGTCTTAATGAGGAAATGGAGACCATCACATATTCAGGCAGATCAGAAATGGGCAGAAATTTATCAAGTTGTATTGCCAGTGCGTTAAAGAAAGGACATCTTGCGAGTAGCGCATGAGCTACCTGCATAGATTATGTGTTTGGAATTCACATTAGTTAATTGTCATCTCTGTCTGTGACAACTATTCAGCAAAGGATTAATTCTGTCCTTCTCAGTCATACACAAACACCATGTAAATATGCTTCATCCCGGTTGGAGGATTTGAGCTATAAGCAGAGGCTGAATAGGCTGGAACTGTTTTCCCTGGAAACAGTTTCCCTTATAGAAGTTTATACAATCATAAGGCGCATGGAGAAGTGGTGGAGGCTAGTACAATTACAACATTTAAAAGGCATCTGGGTGGGTATAATGAGAAAGCCTTAAAACTTGTCCTGAAACATTTAGTCTAAATGTAATGTTGAATTATAGAACACTTGCTGCACAGGAGAAAATAAACAGGGTAGGCAGGGAGGCATCAGGCCACAAAAGGGGGAATCCAGGATGTGCAGAAGATAAAAACATCTGTTCTCACCAAGTGATGTCAGGATGCTCAAAAGCAATTAAGAACATTTGCCCTAACATCAATGAATCTGTGTAAAAAGAACACAGTGATAACATTCACAGTTGTTAAATTGTGAAATTAATGACAGTGTTTGACTGTGATCTCAGAAACTTTGTATCATCTTAGAAGCATGTCAAAAGCCTTGTAATAAACAGTCAGGTCCTACCAATAATAGTGGGTTCTTATTACCCTTTTGTGTGTGTGTGTGTGAGAGAGAAAGAGATGCATGTTTTGAATTTATTTGCATTTTGGACTTTATGATTTTGAGTAGCCATCGCTGATTATGAAATGTAAACTCTGTAAAATATAATATTGATGACGCTTTAACTTAGCCTTCTTACAGACCATGACTGCCCCACTGTCAATTCTAACTCATCAGATCTTCTATCTGCTTTGAATTTGAATCACAACCCTGAAAAGAAATAATGTTTAATTTGAGACTAATGAAATCATTTAAAATTCAACCTTGTGGTAACATTTCAGCCCTAGATATAGAATGATGCTGTATTTAAGATAAAAAGCAGGAGTCTGCTCCCAGTTTAAAAATTATTCTAAACCTAACATTGTGTCAGAATCTCTTCAATCTGTTAGGAAGCCATTTTATGGCCAAAGCTTGCCCTGCTTGCTAAGAAGCCATTTTGTAAAACAATGATATCTGACATGTGAGCTGTGCAAGGTTACCTTATGACCTCTTACACTTAGTTTAGACTGGTACCTCTTTATGATAGGGACTTACCTCACCAATCTGACTCAGCTGGATCTGTTTTTCTCACCTGATGGATGGTTAAGGGCCTACAGGAGTGATCAGTAAAGCGCACACAGACCTGTTAATTAACTTCTCTTCCTTACAAATTATTGCCTTTCCACTGTGTCTAATTAAGAACATGCAGTGCTTTTTGTGAAATTTTGTAAAAAGGAAGCCTGTTTGAGACAGAAGAGTGGAGTAGCCTGTGAGGGCTCTTAAAGGAAGAGCCGGTATCCTACTCTTCTAAGGTTTTAGAACCTTAGCTAGCCCGACCATTAGGTGTCAATGTTACGTTGTAACAGTGATGCTATTGGTAAATAAAGGGGAAGGCTAAAATTAAACTAAACTGTTTGTAAGAGGTTTTCATTCCAGACTACCAAAGAGTACGATCTCCATGATGAACCAAGAGAGGCTTATAGGGCTGAGTCCACAAGGGATTCTCTGGGATGTCTCAAATCTGTACTTTAACAATATGAATAGGAATGGTTTAGAGAGAGATGGGAAAAGTGGTGGCAAATGGGACTAGATTAGGTTAGGATATCTGGTCAGCATGGACTGAAGGGTCTATTTCTGTAGATCTCTATGACTCGACGACTCTTCAGTAATTCTTGCCCTGTCGGTGACCACAGTTTCCCTCCATCTCTGTATTTAACCCCAACTTCACTGATGGTTGTTGAAACAATGCAACAATGTGGCCTATTTGTCTATCTTCATTGTAACTTTGAAACTGCCCTTAATTACTGCAAATTTTAATGCAGTTCCTGAATGTCTACTTTGGATGAGGATTCAGTTTATCTATCTTCAAAGCTGTTGTGTAAACGTCAATGGGCTACATGCCTTCTGTTTGTTAGAGGCAGCTGGTCACTCTTTGCTTTGAACGGAGGAAGTATTACAGCGTCTTAGTCCCTCAGGTGGTTTTCTGGAGGAAGACACAGGGACACCACCTGTAAATCAACATGAGGCTAGTCTGGTAATATTGCACTGATCATTGTCACATTGATTGCATCTTCATTAGGATGTGTGTTGATATTTCTTTAAAGCCAACAACTTAACCAGAACCACGGATCTGACTCCATTGTTTCCCTGAGCTGCTCCTTGTCTGGGGATTGTGTTTGTTTTAATGTGATTCGATACCAATTGATTTGGAGATGCCGGTGTTGGACTGGGGTGGACAATGTTAAAAATTACACATCAGGAGCTTCCAAAAAAAAACCTTGGACTTTAACCTGGTGTTGTGTGATTTTTAAATTGATACCAATTGAGTGAGACCCAGAAACTGAGCAACAACTGCCCAGTGCCATGAATGGGAGTACTCAATCACCAGGATGCTTACACAGTTCAATATTCAACTCCCCAACTACCTGTTGGAAATAGGAAAAACGGCGCTATTTCTAATGTTTTTACCAATACCCCAGTGTATGTCCTTTTATAAGAGTATCACATTCCTACAGTTGGTCCACACAACCTCAAGAAACAGCGGGAAACAGATTGAAATTAAAACAGGGTTCAGAGCATTGAAAACCACAGAATGACCCACAGCAGCTTCTTCCCGCTCTGCCTCCCTCAGCAGGCCCACACACAGCCCGAGAAAGGCCTCTCTCTTCCCCCCAGCCCGCTCACTCCAAGTTCCGGGACCAGTTCCTGCTCCGCTCGGCCTCTTACAAACAGCCCCCGGTTCTCCCTGAACTCACCCCGAATCAATCCCGGTCTCCCATCCCGATGTGCTGCTGGAAGGAGCCTGCTGTTCCCTCGCTTCCCTGGGCGCTGAAAAGGTTCGGTCCCAGACACAGTTGGGGCGGGAGTGAGCTGGAGGCAGAGCTGGATGATCAAAGCCATTTCCCTGCTCTGTCTGTCACTCAGTTTCCTCTCCGGACCCGCCCCTCACTCTCTGTCAGCTCTTTCTCAGTCAGGTCGGGTCGGGCTGTATAAAAAAGGAAGGGGAGGCAGCTCGGCTCCCATTCGGCAGCGATTGGAGTGAAGAAGCGTGATGTCTGGAAGAGGCAAAGGAGGTAAAGGCCTAGGAAAAGGCGGAGCGAAGCGGCACCGCAAAGTGCTCCGTGATAACATCCAGGGCATCACTAAACCAGCCATCCGGCGCCTGGCTCGCCGTGGCGGGGTCAAGCGCATCTCGGGCTTGATCTACGAGGAGACCCGCGGGGTGCTGAAGGTTTTCCTGGAGAATGTGATCAGGGATGCGGTCACCTACACTGAGCACGCCAAGCGCAAGACGGTCACCGCTATGGATGTGGTGTACGCTCTGAAACGCCAGGGCCGCACTCTCTATGGATTCGGCGGCTGATCAAAAAACGACCCTTTTCCAGTGAACCCAAAGGCTCTTTTAGGAGCCACCCAAACCCTCCAATAGAGAGCGGAGACCTGAGGACGGGGAAGGCAGCGCAACACTAGTGTAGTGTTGTCGGTTATTTCACATATGCCGTAATTTAAAATTATTTCCATTCCGAAAATGTCCTAATACCGTGTTCTGCGGTGCGGCAGAGACCATTACGAGTGGACGGTCCACTTTTTTGCTGTTTACCGTGGCCAATGCTTTTATAATTGTAAGCATTCCTACAGTGTAGCTAAGATGCTATTCGGCGAATCGAGCCAACTGTTCTGCAACCTGGTTATTTCATGTCCGCTATCGCATCGTGACTTGTAATTGTAAGATGTTGTAGCAGCATTCTGCCCATCCAGCTTGTCCATTCGATTATGCCTGATATTTCTCCCACTTATTCTTGTGCCTGCTCCCCGTAACCTTCGTTTCTCTCTCGTGATTACCTGTCTGTCTCAGTAATAACATCAATGTGTACTTGGCTGTCCATGTCATGAATCGTCTTTTATTTATTGTGGAACCCAGACATTTAATGTTACAAATTGCAGTATTCGTATTTCCGACGCATAATATTCGGCTCAGTTTTGTTTCTGGGAGCCGATGGATATCTTAATGGTGCGTTCTTTCCATCTGCCCGTTCAGACAGTGATTACAAATTGTCTTCAGGCAAGTAATAATCTGGATGAAATAAAAATATCTTGATCAAGTGTGCTTCTTTAATTTTATCGGTGTACACTGTATTAGCTCGACGGGCTTTCGATTGATTCACGGCGGATACAAGTTCGGTTGCTCATCCAGAGAGAGCAGAAAGTCATCGGTGTCATTAGTATTTCTATCGGAAGTTAGTTAAAATCAAAAACCGCAGGCAGCGGCAGTGAAATTTGCAACTAACGAGACCTTCATTCAGGGATTGTGAAATTTATGAAAAAATATAGTAATAAGTGTGATTTTAACATAAAAGTTTTGGTATTGGGTTAGATATTTGTGGAAAAACCCTATCTCCTCATTGACTCCCTTTGCGTTAACATGGCTTGTGATGAGGTGGAGGCAGGAGAAAGAGGGGGAAAATGGCGCAGAGACCAACGGCTTATTTTCAAATTTGTAAATGCCCGCCATCACGTATAAAAGAGCAGCAAATTTTACAGAGAACACATGAGTACGTACACGTTGACTAATTTCGTAATCGAAAAAGCAACGTTCGGACAATTTCACTTTACCCATTCCCGCATTTACAGCTGAAAAATGCCTCACTGGTGTTCAATCTGCTCTCTCTCTCTCCAGAAGCAGGGGATAAAAGACTGGATAGGAACCGAGCAGAGAATAAAGCGCAGAGGGTCAGGGACCGTTCCTTACTATATCCTGCAGCGACACTGGGTCAACCCACCTCTTCCTAATGCACTTAAAAGGAAATGTGAATCTAATGTGAGGTCAAACGCGATCAGGGTCATTCGAAACTCATAAGATATTATAACTAAAGACAGATCATTCAGGCAGTGACCGTTCAATAATTCGGAGATGCCGGTGTTGGACTGGGGTGTACAAAGTTAAAAATCACAACACCAGGTTATAGTCCAACAGGTTTAATTGGAAGCACACTAGCTTTTTGCTATAAATTCTGTTACGATCGAGCCCTCCACAATCACCTGATGAAGGAGCGTCGCTCCGAAAGCTAGTGTGCTTCCAATTAAACCTGTTATGTGATTTTTAACACCGTTCAATAAGAAATCCTGTAGTCTAGGACACTTAGAATTTATCATAAAATGCGATTATTTCTCTGCTCCCATAGACATTCAGATGAAGGGATTTTGCACGAAACATCGATGTTCCTGCTGCTCGGATGCTGCCTGAACTGCTGTGCTTTTCCAGCACTGCACTCATCTAGACTCTGGTTTCCAACATGTGCCCTTGTTTTTCCCATAGACCGTAACAATATCCAATTAAATGGAGCGTGGAATTTATTGATGTCCGGGACAAGGCTAGCGCTCTCCACATTAAAAGGAAAATAAATGAATCCGACGGAAAGTTTAGCCCCTTTCACAGCTACTGTGAGTGGCTCTTAAAAGAGCCTTTTGGCAGTCAGATCCAAGAATGTCCGCTTCACTTTTTAGCGGCTCCCGCAGCAGCTGTTTTCTTGGGCAGCAGCACGGCCTGGATATTAGGCAGCACCCCGCCCTGAGCGATGGTCACCCCTCCCAGCAGCTTGTTGAGCTCCTCGTCGTTGCGCACGGCCAGCTGCAGGTGCCTGGGGATGATGCGGGTCTTCTTGTTGTCCCGGGCCGCGTTGCCGGCCAGCTCCAGGATTTCAGCCGTCAGATACTCCAGCACCGCAGCCAGATAGACCGGCGCTCCGGCACCCACACGCTCAGCATAGTTACCCTTTCTCAGGAGCCTGTGAACACGGCCCACCGGGAACTGCAGGCCAGCCCGGGACGACCGAGACTTCGCCTTGGCGCGACCTTTCCCACCGCCCTTTCCTCTTCCAGACATTGTCACAATCTCACCACCACTTTCAGAGAGAATGCTGCACTCCGCCCACATTGTGGCCTCTTATACCTTCGGGAGGAATGGTGGGGGTCCATATCTGATTGGGGAATTGGAACATTAGGAGGGGCTGGACAATGGGACCAATCAGATATCTGCCTCATTCCCCAATCCGGAGAGGGCCCGGGGAGGAGGGCGGAAAGCACCCGTGCCAAATCATCAACCGCTTTCTTTCCAATTTGAAAAGCCCGCCAATTTCCAAACAAATGTTTTACATGAAAAATAAAGTACAAAAAACTGAGGACGTTTAAAAAACATTAATCCAATTGTTAATTTACTTTTAGTTTACGCTCCGTGTTACTGTCCCTCATTTGCCGACATCTATCTGTCCATTTCTGATTTTGAAAGTGGGTTTTTTTCGAAACCTTGCAAAGAAGCTGAAACAAACCGGGCCAAACTGAAGTCTGCAACCGGTCTTTTCACTTCACATTTCTTTAGCACACCAAACATGCTGAGAAAGTGGCACACAACGTTCTTCCGGCTTACGATCAATAGAGAACACGGATTTTAGACGATCTTTTAAAGCCGTCCTCCCTTATCGCTCTCAATCAGATTCAACAAAAGCTCGACATTTCAGTCCGGTAGCAGTGTTGGTGTTCTCTCGGTTCAGTTTGAAAGTCTCTCTCCGACAACAGGAAGTGGGACTGAAAGACGCGGTCACTTACTTTTTTGTCTGCCGCGGGTGAATATACAAGATGAAAAATGACTCACTTGTAAAAACAAATGCATATCGCACTAAAATTAAAAACACCTCGTCCAGAATCACATGTAAGCAAAACAATCCAATCGTAAAGAATTGATTTAGCTCTCAGGGATGTTGTGGGTGGCTCTTAGAAGAGCCTTTGGGTTGTGGATGTGTGTGTCTCAGTGCAATGCGGTCCTTCACTTGGAGCTGGTGTACTTGGTCACCGCCTTTGTGCCCTCCGACACGGCGTGCTTGGCCAGCTCCCCGGGCAGCAGCAGCCGCACGGCGGTCTGGATCTCCCGGGAGCTGATGGTGCTGCGCTTGTTGTAATGGGCCAGGCGGGAAGCCTCCCCCGCGATGCGCTCGAAAATATCTTTGACGAACGAGTTCATGATGCTCATGGCCTTGGAGGAGATGCCGGTGTCGGGGTGAACCTGCTTCATCACTTTGTAGATGTAGATGGCGTAACTTTCTTTCCTGGTCCTTTTCCTCTTCTTGCCGCCCTTCACTGGCGCCTTCTTGATGATTTTCTTCGCGCCCTTCTTGGAGGCTTGCTGTGCTTTCTTCTCATCAGCCATAGCGTCGCTCACTTTCAGACACAGAATAAGGGAAAGCGGGCTCGGAGCTCCCTTTTTATAGACTGACGACGTCAGCAATGCTAATGAGGGATGGGGAAAGCCTGGTTTCTGATTGGGTAGTTTACCCGGAGTCATTCCCAAACACTCACTTTCTGTGATTGGTTAGTGTGGGACGCAATGTGGACCTGTCAGAATCTGCAACGAAATGTGAAGTGGATGGTGATTCTGTTCCTGTCAGTCTGACTGAGGGAGATTTGTTTTGTGTCTGTCACACAGAAAGTGACTGTGGTATTGGCTCGATTTCCTTTTGCTCGTTGATGTGGGAGTGGAAGGGTGTGTTTCAAGTTCCGCATGTCTGTTTCTGGTCCTCTCTCTGGGCTGGAATTAACACTGAGCTTGCCACTTTTCTCAGTGGTTAGCACTGCTGCCTCACCGCGCCAGGGACCCTGCTTCGATTCCAGTTTTGGGCGACTGTCTGTGTGGAATTTGCACATTGTCCCCGTGTCTGAGTGGGTTTCCTCCGGGTGCTCAGTTTTTCTCTCACAATTCAAAGACGTGCAGGGAGTTGAATTGGCCATGCTAACTGACCATAATGTTCTGGGATGTGTAGGTTAGGTGCATTAATCAGGGATAAATGCAGAATAATGAGGATTGTGTCTGGGTGGATTACTCTTCCGAGGGTCGGTGTGGACTTGTTGGGCCGAAGTGCCTAATTCTACACTGTAGAGATTCTAAGACTGTGAGTGTTTTCTAGGTTTGACGTTGATGGAATTCGTTCTCAACTGCACGGAGTTGGAGAGAAATGAGTACCTGTTTAAAACTTTTCTTGAGTCATGAGTTGAGAATGTCTGTCTTGACTGTGGGATTAGTATATTTCTGAGAACTTGATTGCTAACTGTGGGCCCAGAGACCGACCTGTAACTGTGTTTTGCAAGTAACTACCGTGGATCAGAACCACGTTGCCGCTGTTTTTAATTTAGGAGCATTGAACTTTCCCACAGGGATTTAGAGCATTTCTCAGTCTCATACAAATGCTTGTTAACCAGCAACTGTTAGCATGCTATACATGTATCACTTTAACTTTGTATCTGTAGAGTCCTTATTTAGACATTTGGCATGAATTCAACACCTGGTCAATTGAGGCTCTGGTCCTCTGTGTAATAGTCAATTAATGTTACGTCAAGACAGGTTTTATTCTGTATCCACCAAATACTGGTGTAAGCAGTAAAACTTTACACCGTTTGCCTGCCACTTGGAAATGTTCCTCCAATCTGTGCCTATCCATTTCTGGGAGGTAAAGCATTTTTGTTTACCCTATTTCACAGTCTTTACATGTCAGTATGTTACTGGACTGTAACTCAAATCTTCTGAAGTGTAACCTGTTGTTTTTACTCTTGAGGTGTCAGTCATTAACATAAGAATGTTTCTCATTTAGTATCTACAATTCTGAGTGTGACTAAACACCACTTTGGACAGTCTCAGGCAGGGCTCCCTCCCCTCCACACCATATCCTTTGAATATCTGCTTCTGTGCATTGACAGTAAGTTTGTATTTATAACTGCAGCATTTAGTAAGGGACAATATGTTGTAATTGCAGAAATTGGCAATAACAATGTTGCTGCTGATGTCACACTGTTCATGTCAGTTTCTCACCAGTGGATAGTTGCATTGTATCCTGACAATTCATTGTTTTGCAACTGACTCCGTATTTCATTCTGTAACTGCCAGTTTGTTGTTTCTAATCTTGTTTTTACTCAGTTTCTGTCAACCACTGGCATGTGAGAGAGCAAATATCTCAATATTTCTAACTTTCAGATGAAATGAATGTTTTTTTGACTCCATCCCTGTTATGTTCCGATGATTTGTAATTAAATCTGTCACTATGTGATCTGTGAGCACACACAGTAAGTTAGAGATAAAGTGAAAGGTGAATGATGCCTCGCATTTCTGTCATGCAGGGTATACACTAGTTATTAATTTCTTTCAGGGTTGTGTCAGTGTAAATGTCTCAAAGCTGAAGACAATAAGAAAAATGAGAAGCCTGACATTTTTATCTGCTTGTGTGTACTCAGCTCTGAGAATATGAGAGTGTTATCAAAATGTACCTGTCAGTTGTTTTTAATGAATGTGAGAACATTGTTTTAAATCTACACCTGTCAGTTTCTGCAATGTTCTGCAATCTGTACCTGACAGTTCCAACTACATGAATGGATTTGAAAGTATCTGTACCTTTCAGTGTGTGCTTTGTTGAATAAGTGTGTACTTATAATATTTGGCTCTGTTTAACATGACACTTGCCAGAAACTGCAGGGGCTCTTTTTACTTCAAATCTCTATTGCTCAACATGAATAAGATTTTATCTATTGCCATCCATGTCCGGGTAGCATGGTGGCACACTGGTGCCAGACACCCAGTTTCAATACTAACCTTGGCTCATTGTGCAAATTGCACTCAGACATGCTCCCCATATCTGCATTGGCTTTGTTATGGCACGGGGTAAACCCCTTTGCTAATTTAAAAGTAGCAACAGAGAAAAGATTTATCCCATGCAGCAATCTGAAAATTTGATAGGCCAAGAACTAATTAAAGTAAAGATTAACAGCTTTATTTCTTAAAGTATAGCAGAAAGTGATTAACTAAAAACTATTGACAACTCCTTCCTCTAACTTATCTTCTATAATACTAGTCCGATAGAACTCCTGATTAAGATTTACAAAACAAAACTTCTTTTCTCAAAACCAGGCAGCTTTCGGTTCTTTTCTGTATTCCTGTCTTTGATGTTCTTGGGGATTGTGCTTCACAGGTTACTAATCAATAAAGGTACCTTTAAGAGAGCTATTTTTTCAGGCAGTCTTGTTACATGCTGTTGGCTTCACAATTCTCCTCCCAACTGTTCAATTGTTCCTGGTCTTATACCTCCAGAGCATCGGACTATGTCATTGGCTTTTAAGATTGTCAATGTACTCAATTCGAACTGGATTGGTATTTGATATTTTCGGGATATAATTTAAACTGATTGGTTGAATTCAAATGTTTTTGTCTCCAGGTAAACAGCTACTTGGGTTGTTCGACTAAATGTTACTTTTTTTCGTAACACTTGGTGATGTCCGGTAGTTCTACTGGCTGAAAACTTTCTTAAATGTACAGTACACCCACATCTTCAAAACAGTTTCCTCTGGGTGCTCTAGTTTCCTTCCACAGTTGAAACATGTACAGGTTAGCTGGATTAGCGAGGGTAAATTGCCCTGTAATATTCAGAAATGTTCAGACGAGGTGGGTTAACTATGGTAAAGATGTTGTTATGGGGGCTAGGGTGGGATCTATATCTGTGTGGGATGCACTTTGGCAAGTTATTGCAGACCAATGGGCCGAATGACCTGGAGAAATTCTATATACTGTAAATGAAAGTGAGACTTTTTAATACTATTGTCAGTCTCTGACACTCTAAATCCGTTTGGATAATTTCCACAACTTTTATTCAATGGTCCAGTTTATGATTGTAAGCTATTTTCTGGATTGGTCAGTTTCTGGTCTGAATGTGTACTTTGAATATGAGAGTTTTTTCATCCTGTGTCCAATAATCTCTGGGTATCTGTTTAAAAGTGTACCTTTTCATGTCAATGTTTGATTTTCCTTTGGACCATTTGAAAACAAAGTATTGATTCAGTCATTTTGTCTGAGATGTGTTCTGTTCTCTCCTTTTGGAAGCAAATTAAATTGCAATATTTGTTTCAATCTGGCACTTGGCCTGCTATTTAATTCCTCCAGTTTGGACAAAAAGAATTGATACATGAATTACATAAAGTCAGAGAGTCAGACAGCAAGTTTAAGCCATGGTGAGATAATTGGATGAATAATTAGTCTGAATTTTTATTCTTTCCCTACGTAATTGGAATACATTGTGAACATGCAATAGGTTCAGTATTTTCTAATAAACAAGTAGAATTTACTTTTTGACCAAATTGATGCCATGCATTTTATTTCTATCGGAAGTTGACTTGTACACTGGGACTAACATACTTCACTCTCACACTGTCCTGGATAACTTGTTTAATGAAATGCTAGTTCTCCCACTTGTGACATATTTGAGGTCATGACTTCTCTATTTTTGCCTATAGACCTATTAACCTGACAGTATTTCTGTATGTTGCAACTAATTCTGTACCCACTGTGTATTGGCACCATCTCACTCTTTGTTCTGTCCAGAAATTATCAGTTTCCTTCAAGTCCTTCATGACATGGATAAGGACAATAACTGGTGCAGTCTGCAACTGTTTGTTCTTCTGTGAGTGCAGAACTAATCAGTTTGGATTAGGAACTGGCTTTCTGAAAGAAGGCAGCAAGTGGTGGTTGTCTGGAGTCCGCTTACTAGTGGTGTGCCACAAGGATCTGTTTTGGGACCACTGCTGCTCGTCATTTTTGTAAATGACTTAGACGCAGGCATAGGTGGACGGATTAGTAAATTTGTAGATGACACTAAAGTCGGTGGAGTAGTGGATAGTGTGGAAGAATGTTACAGGTTGCAGGGGGACTTGAATAAACTGCAGAATTGGGCTGAGAGATGGCAAATGGAGTTCAATGCAGCTAAATGTGAGGTGATGGACTTTGGGAAGAATAACAGGAAAGCAGAGTAGGTGGGTCGATGGAAAGATTCTTGGTAAGGTGGATGTGCAGAGGGATCTTGGAGTCCATGTACAGAGATCCCTGAAAGTTGACACCCAGGTGGATAATGCTGTTGAGAAGGCATACGATGTATCAGGTTTTATTCGTAGAGGGGTTGAGTTCCGGAACTGCAATATCATGCTGCAACTATACAAAACGCAGATGCGGCCACACTTGGAATGTTGTGTACAGTTCTGGTTCCCATATTTTGGGAAGGATGTGGAAGCATTGGAAAAGGTGTAGAGGAGATTTACCATGATGTTGCCTAGTTAGGAGGGAAAGTCTTATGAGGAAAGGCTGAAAGACTTGAACCTGTTCTCATTGGCAAGAAGAAGGCTAAGAGGGGACTTGATAGAGACATTCAAGATGATCAGAGGTTTAGATAGGGTAGACAGTGAAAGTCTTTTTCTGAATGGCGGTTAGAAAAGGTTGTAAAAAAAAGGTGTTTGGCACGCTTGTCTCCTTTGGTAAGTATGCTGAGTTTAGGAGCTGGGACATCATGTTAGGGCTGCACAGGACATGGGTTAGGACACTTTTGGAGGACTGTGTACAATTCTGGACACACTGCTATAGGAAGGAAGTTGTTAATCTTAAGAGGGTGCAAAAAATTGACAGAGTTGTTACCAGGATAAGAGGGTTTGAATTATTGGGAGAGGCTGAATAGGCTGGGGCTATTTTCCCTGGAGCCGCGGAAGCTGAGGGGTGATTTTTACAGGTGCTTATAAAATCATGAGGGCATCGATAGGATGAAAAGCCAAGGTCTTTTCCCTTGGGTGGGGGAGCATACAGGGCATAGGTTTAAGGTGAGAGGGCAAAGATTTAAAAAATAACCTGAGGAACAACCTTTTCAGGCAGAGAGTGATGTGCATATCGAATGAGCTTCCAGAGGAAGTGATAAAGGTGGGAATAATTACAACATTTAAAAGAAGCCCAGATGGGTAAATGAAACGGAAGGATTTGAAGGGATTTATGCCAAATTTATAATCCAGAGAAGGTATAGGGTGAAAGGAAAGGCTGGTATGCATAGGGAATGCTGGATGACTAAAGAAA
Source organism: Chiloscyllium plagiosum (assembly GCF_004010195.1). Lineage (NCBI taxonomy): Eukaryota > Metazoa > Chordata > Chondrichthyes > Orectolobiformes > Hemiscylliidae > Chiloscyllium > Chiloscyllium plagiosum. The sequence continues at coordinate 5,071,174 of NC_057759.1, forward strand.
TTGAAGGTTTGGTTAAGGTATAGACAGGCTAGATCGAGGGAATCCTTAGAAGAGTATTAAGGCAGTAGGAGTATACTTAAGAGGGAAATCAGGAGGGCAAAAAGGGACATGAGATAGCTTTGGCAAATAGAATTAAGGAGAATCCAAAGGGTTTTTACAAATACATTAAGGACAAAAGGGTAACTAGGGAGAAAATAGGGCCCCAAGCTGAAAATGTGTTCAGGAAACCTGAAGAAGGGCTTATGCCCGAAACGTCGATTCTCCTGTTACTTGGATGCTGCCTGACCTGCTGCGCTTTTCCAGCAACACATTTTCAGCTCTGATCTCCAGCATCTGCAGTCCTCACTTTCTCTAGAAAATAGGGCCCCTCAAAGATCAGCAAGGCGGCCTTTGTGGAGCCACAGAAAATACAGGAGATATTAAACGAGCATTTTGCATCAGTATTTACTGGGGAAAAGGACATGGAAGATATAGAATGTAGCGAAATAGATGGTAGCATCTTGAAAAATGTCCATATTACAGAGAAGGTAGTGCTGGATGTCTTGAAATGCATAAAGGTGGATAAATCCCCAGTACCTGATCAGGTGTACCCTAGGACTCTGTGGGAAGCTAGGGAAGTGATTGCTGGATCTCTTGCTGAGATATTTGTTTCATCGATAGTCACAGGTGAGGTGCCGGAATACTGGAGGTTGGCTAACATGGTGCCACTGTTTAAGAATGGTGGTAAGGACAAGCCAGGGAACTATCGACCAGTGAGCCTGACGTCGGTGGTGGGCAAGTTGCTGGAGGGAATCCTGAGGGACAGGATTTACATGTATTTGGAAAGGCAAGGGCTGATTAGTTATAGTCAACATGGTTTTGTGCGTGAGAAATTATGTCTCACAAACTTGATTGTTACTTCTTCAAAAAACTCAAAGAGGATATGATATGGGCAGAACTAGAGGGCATAGGTTTAGGGTGAGAGGGGAAAGATATAAAAGAGACCTTAGAGCAACACTTACACACAGAGGGTGGTACGTGTATGGAATGAGCTGCCAGAGGAAGTGGTGAAGGCTGGTACAATTGCAACATTTAAGAG
>NC_057759.1:5072990-5094429 GCF_004010195.1 Chiloscyllium plagiosum
ACTCAGTGAGTGCAAGAGGTTTGTTTGAAACAGACCGCAATGGAGAGATCAGCGCCCAGGGAAGCGAGGGAACAGCAGGCTCCTTCCAGCAGCACATCGGGATGGGAGCCTGGGACACAGAGGGGGCTCCGAGACCGGGATTGATTCGGGGTGAGTTCAGGGAGAACCGGGGGCTGTTTGTAAGAGGCCGAGCGGAGCAGGAACTGGTCCCGGAACTTGGAGTGAGCGGGCTGGGGGGAAGAGAGAGGCCTTTCTCGGGCTGTGTGTGGGCCTGCTGAGGGAGGCAGAGCGGGAAGAAGCTGCTGTGGGTCATTCTTGTGGTTTACAATCCCCTAAACACTGGTGGGAGTTCTGTTTGTCTTCTGTTTCACGCTGTTTGTTGATGTTGGGCGGTGAATAATGGAAGCACAGACCATAATTTTGTGACAATCCTATAAAGGACACGTATTAGAGTGAACAGATTTGAAGTTTCGAGTAAAACATTAGACATAGAGTCCCTTGTTCTTTCCTTCAACGTTTAGTATTTTGGCAGCTTGGTATTGATGCATTGCAGCTGCTTCAGGAATTCCCATTCATGGAGGTGAGCAGATATTCGTTCTGGATCTCACCCAATTGTCACAAAGTTGCAAATAAAAGAAACGGAGACCAGGAGCAACTGAGAGAAAGTGTGGAATCGAAACCTGGTTCTGTTTGAATTGCTAGGTTTGATAATACCCTAATGATTATTAACCGACTGCCAGACTGATCAGTTTAATCTTGCCTAACTTATGTTGCTTTACAGCTGAAAAATCTTCTGTCTTCCTCCAAGCAAATATTTGAATGATGAAGACAATGTCATATTTCCTCAGTCCAAAGCCAAGTGTGACCAGCTGCTTCAAACAAACAGCAGGTATGTCAAAGCAGAGAACATCCTTTCAACAGGCACAGAGCAGATTGGATCAGACTTAGTTTGACCTCAATTTCCAGAGAGATATCCAACTGCGGAAAGACAAGTTCCTTTTTTTCTCTGCATTCTCCATAGACATCTTCCCGGTTTCAATTAATATGATGCACAGGCCATGAACATTCACAGCATGTTTGAAAATGACTGGTTGTTTAAAGTAGACAGTTGGTGTACTAAATCAAGTTTACATTTTAAAAGGGCATTTTAAATGTCACAAACCAGATAAACAATGACATCATACTTTTACATAGTTTCAACAGCAATGGTGGGCGGCACGGTGGCACAGTGGTTAGCACTGCTGCCTCACAGCACCTGAGACCCGGGTTCAATTCCCACCTCAGGCGACTGACTGTGTGGAGTTTGTACGTTCTCCCCGTGTCTGCGTGGGTTTCCTCCGGGTGCTCCGGTTTCCTCCCACAGTCCAAAGATGTGCAGGGTCAGGTGAATTGGCCATACTAAATTGCCCGTAGTGCTAGGAAAGGGGTAAATGTAGGGGTATGGATGGGTTTCGCTTCGGCGGGTCGGTGTGGACTTGTTGGGCCGAAGGGCCTGTTTCCACACTGTAATGTAATCTAATCATATGTGAAGAGTAGTGAATCAGATTTATTCAGATTGAACCATGATATCAACACAAGATACAGAGACTAACAGCGATGTACACACATTTACACTGTAGGAAACAGAAAAGAATATATACAAAATGTTTACATAAAAACAAGCAACTAAATCCCATTCAGGCAGCATTCCATTTCAATAAGTGTGTTATGGCAGCAGAGGAGCTGCCAATCCCACCTTGATCTCAACATCATTCTCAACATAAATAGAAATTACATTTTCACACTGCCCAGTATTAATTTTTTCATTAAAAAGTGTGTAACTTGGTCGCCAAATTCACTTTAATCTTCTACAAAGAATCCCAAATTCCCCACCCTATAAAAATCACAAAAAAGCAAGAAAATGGAATGTCATATCGTCAATTTAACAATATAATCAAGCAATTACCCTTTAATTCAACAAAGAAATTTAGCCAATCTTGTAATTTGTAAATTCTCTTTTTTTTTGCCAGAAGAGTTCAACTACGTTCAATACATTTGCCTGAATGATTTAAATCTTCTCCCTGTATGACAAAAATACAAGTCTTTTCGCTTTCTTCATTGATCCATAGAGCATCAGGAGAGGACTGCTAATGGCTTGCACCATCACACCACAGAGCAGGATTATGTAACACTCACAATAAAATAATGAAGTGAACTAGCCAATTCTCTTTCCTGTAGCAGGAACATTGTGGTCAGTCGGCTACAATACAATTTATTTGTTTGTTCCCCTTTCCTTTTGACACTACCAAAGGAATGTAACACCTATCCATTTGTCAACATTCACAAAAGTATGTAGCTATGCATTGAGGAAAAACTGACGACATCCTTAAGAGCAGCCCATGGTATCATTCCTACCAGTTCGCATCTGCACTACAGGAGTTGGAAAACCCTTTAATTTTCATTACACAATCCATAACTCAAATCAAATGCACTGAGCAAAAACTAACAGGTACATATTGATAAATGCACTCGCACATTCACATAGCTGAAATTTACAGGCAAAGATTAATATCTAAATTCAGAGTCACAAAGCAGAATATGGCATGCACAGTTTGATGACTGTACTTATACATTTACAGAGCAGTCAGATTGATAACTATATTCTGATGTTCACATTGCAGAAACATTCATGTACAGATTGCTAACTGCACACTGTAAGCAATAACACTCAGTTTCATATTGCATAAAGTACAGCAGAATCTGACAAGTATAGCTCGATAACAATACTCAGTTTGACAAACAAAGCCTGACAACTACACTCTCATATTCAACTCATATTCACATGGCAGAAACAGTTGCAGGTTGATATCTACTCTCACCCATTCACATTGCAGAAACTGACTGGGACAGACTGATGATGACACTCTTTCATTCATATGACAGAAACTAACAGAGGTTCAGCTCCATAACTAACATCACATATAGATGTTGGAGAAGCTGACAGCTAGAGACTGATAATTATACTCTCATTCACATTGCAGAAACTGCACCCACATATTCACATAGAAACTGACAGGTACAGATTTATAACCACAGACACACATTCATATTGCAACAACTGATACGGACAGATTGACCCTCCCTATGAGATATTCTAAAAAAAGTAAGAAAACAATATTATTTATTCAAATTACCAATACAGCTTCCTACAACATCATGGGATATACTTGATCAGGTCTGAGAGTTTGATACACCTTTGTTTTTTTTTACATCTGTAACACCACCTGTTTTGGCATGTGGACTGATATCAAATATTTTTCAAGATATCAATATATATTTCCCGAAGTTTCCGAGCCTCCACTCCTATGTCTCCAGGCATAGAACAGTAACTGTACTCCCATATTCATATTACAAAAAATGGCAGATTCAGATTGATAAATGCATTCATACGTTATCAAATCAGAAACTGATGGGGAGAGATTAATAACTAATCAATTGATATTTAATAATTCATCTAGCAGAAACTTTCAGGTATAGTCTTTTAGTTAGAATTAGAATCCATACAGTTTCAAAACAGAATGTTCAGCCTGGCAAGTCTACACCGACCCTCTGAAGATTATCTCAACCAGGGCCATTCCCTTATCACTCTACATTTACCCCTGACTAATGCACCTAACCTGAACACTATGGGCAATTTAGCATGGCCAATTCACCTAACCTGTTCTTTGGACTGTGGAAGGAAGCCGGGGCACCCAGAGGGAACCCACACAGACACGGGGAGAATGCGCAAGCTCCACGCAGACAGTCGCCTGGGGCTGGAATCGAATCTTAGAATATTATTGGCTGCCAGAGAATTAAGCAACTTTCATACATAAAAGAGTTGAAAGTAGTTGGTACTGATTCCGTACTTGACTCTCTCAGTCACACAGCAAAAACTGACAAGTATGGATCAATTCCAAAATTCTCGTGGACACAACAGAATCTGACAGGTGTAGATTGATAGCTGCTCTCACATATCCACTCTGCAGAAAGGGAGAGAATGATACATAAATATACATGTGTGTGTGCGCACATACACACAAACACACACAACTATTTGTTCATTTAGCAAACACTGGCAACTACAGTCTGTTTAATGCATTTGCATATTGGTCAGGGACAGATTGGTCAATCATACACACGTGCACATGGCAGGACATTTCAGAGGAAGACTGATAACTACATTCTCATCATCAAAACTTACTGGAACAGATTAATAACACTCCCTGTTTCAAATCGCATACATTGACATGTACAGTTTGATAATGAGGAGAAAGTGAGGTCTGCAGATGCTGGAGATCAAAGTTGAAACTTTATTGCTGGACTACATTCTGTCCAGAAAAAAATGTCCCTGAGCTTCTAGTTGCATGCCACTTCAACACACCACCCAGTTCCCTGGCCAACATCTCTGTCTCAGGCTTGCTGCAGTGCTCCAGCAAAGTTCAGTGCAAGCTGGAAGAACAGCACCTCATTTTTTGCTTGGGAACTCAACAGCCTTTTGGACTCAATATTGAATTCTACAACTTTAGAGCTAGAGCTCTCCCGTATCATTACCCAAAACCCCTCTCACCATGCAGTGTTATCATATGGTCTTCTATTGTACACCAAAACTCACTAACAGTCTCTATTAATAGCTTTTACCATCCTCGTCTGACTGTGATCCACTAATTTATCTGTTCAACTGTTCTTCCCTCCCTTTGGTTCTATATCCATCCACCATTTACTCCCTTACCCTTCAACACACACTATCTTCTGCAGAAAATCTAATATTTTCCTGGCTACCATCTCTTCACTAGACTGGAAATTTTAACTCTGATTTCTGTCCACAGACTCTGTCAGACCTGCTGAGCTTTTCCAGCAATTTGTTTTAGTTTCTGATTTCCAGCATCTGCAGTTCGTTTGGTTTTCATTCAGAGAATAATAACTACATTTTCATATTCACAGAGCAGAAACTACCAGGGAAAATTGACAACCACATTCACATGTTCACAAAAGAAAATTTGTCATGCAAATATTGATAAATGCACTCACGTTTACATTACAGAGCCTGACCGGGAAGGGTTCTTAACTAAACAAAACATTCATGAAGCAAAACCTGAAAGGGATTGTTAAAAAGTAAATTCTCATATTCACATAGCAGAACATGGCAGACTTAGATTGACAATTACCCAAACACATTCAGTATTGAGTACAGTTGTAGGGAGGTCACCTTGTAGCTGTACATGACATTGGTTAGGCCACTTTTGGAATATTGCTTGCAATTCTGGTCTCCTTCCTATAGGAATGATATTGTGAATCTTGAAAGGGTTCAGAAAAGATTTACAAGGATGTTGCCAGGTTTGGAGGGTTTGAGCTATCGGGAGAGGTTGAATGGGCTAGGGCTATTTTCCCTGGAGCATTGGAGGCTGAGGGGTGACATTATAGAGCTTTATTAAATCATGAGGGGCATGGATAGGATAAATAGACAGTCTTTTTCCTGGGGTGGGGGGAGTCCAGAACTAGAGGGCATAGGTTTAGGGTGAGAGGGGAAAAATATAGAAGAGACCTAAGGGGCACGTTTTCATGCAGAGGGTGGTACTTGTATGGAATGACCTGCCAGGAGGAAGTGGTGGAGGCTAGTACAATTGCAGCATTTAAAAGGCATCGAGATGTGTATATGAATAGGAAGTATTTGGAGGGATATGGGCCGGGTGCTGCCAGGTGGGACTAGATTGGGTTGGGAATACTAGTTGGCATGGAAAAATTGGACTGAAGGGTCTGTTTCTGTGCTGTACATCTCAATGACGATGACTCGATGACATTCACCAAGGTGATTTCCTCAGATGGCGAAGGGAATTCAGCATGTCCATCAAGACTTGCAAACTTTTATAGATGCACCACAGAAAGCATTCTATTTGGATGTGTCACAGTGTACTATGGCTTCTGTCCTGTCCAAGACCACAAGAAACTACAAAGAGTTGTGACTCAGCCCAGTTCATCACTGAAAGCAGCCTTCCACCCAGAGGCTGCATTTCCACTTCCCCCTGTCTCGGGAAAGCAACCAACAACATGAAAGACCCATCCGACCCCAGTTATATGCTCCTCCACCCTGGTCTGTCAGGTAGAAAATACAGAAGTTTAAATATACCATCCGACAGATTCAGCAAATGCTTCTCCGCTATTATTAGACTTTTGAACGGACCTTACATTTTGATGCTAATCTCTGTCTGCACCTTCTCTGCAGCTTTAACACTGTATTCTGGATTCTGTTCTATTCCCTTGATGGACCTTGGATGAGATGATCTCCCTGTAAGGTGCACAAAACAATACTTTGCAATTTTTCTCAGGACATGTGGTAACAATGATCAAATTAAATTAATAACTGCAGTCTTATGTTCATACAGCAGAATCTGAGGGATATAGGCTGAAAACTACAGTCACACAAACTGACAAGAAAAGATGAGTAAATACACTCAAAACACTGGAATTACAGAGCCTGACAGAGTAATATTGATAACTAAACTCTCACGTTCACAAAGCAGAAGCTGATAGCAACAGATGAAAACTCAGCGCTCACATTCACATAGCAGGGATAGATTGACAATTACAAACATATGAGCCAAGCAGAAACTGACAGCTGCTGATTGATAACTCTATTTATCTATTCACGCAGCAGAGTCTGAAAGGTACAGATTGAGTTACACTCACTCTGACAAAGAAGAAATTGACAGGTTGAGAATGATAACTGTACTCCCACATTCACATCGCTGAAACTGACCACTACAGTTTGATTAGTACACCCATATTCACAGCAGAATCTGATGGGTACTGATCAGTAACTGTATTCACATATTGACAGGAAATAAACTGACAGGGACAGGTTGGTATTGATTCTCAAATTGACGTGGTAGAAACAGATTGACAAAGATACTCTGGTGTCAAATAGCAAAACCTAACAGGTACTGTTTGATAATTGCCTTCACACATTGGTATAGCTAAAGCAAACAAGTAGAGATCAATATCTACATTCACACAGAAGAAACTGATGGGTACAATTTGATGACTGCATTTAATATTCATGCAGCAGAAACTGACAGGTAGATACTGATAATAACATGCTTGTTCTCATAGCTGAAACTGACAGGTTAAGGTTGATAAACTACACTCTCAGATACACAGTAGAAACTGTTCAGGACAGATTGGTATGTAAACTCACACATTCACAGGGCAGAAACTGATAGGTACATATTGATGACTAAACTCTCACATCCCCATCAGTGAAACACATAGGGACTGATTTTATTTATATAAAATGTATTTAACAACCAGTCCCTGCAAGTTTATTCAGTGTGGATATATGAGTTTAGTTATCAATCTATACCTGTGTTCAAAGTTTGTGAGAAGATTTGTAGCTCGGGTGCTCGTTGTTGTGGTTATGTTCGCCGAGCTGGGAATTTGTTTTGCAGACGTTTCGTCTCCTGTCTAAGTGACATCCTCAGTGCTTGGGCGCCTCCTGGGAAGCGCTTCTGTGATCTTTCCTCCGGCATTTATAGTGGTTTGTTTCTGCCGCTTCCGGTTGTCAGTTCCAGCTGTCCGCTGCAGTGGCCGGTATATTGGGTCCAGGGTCGATGTGTTTGTTGATAGAATCTGTGGATGAGTGCCATACATTTTGATAAAGCAAACCAAGGCACGAAATCCACACTTAATGGTAGGACATTGGGGAGTGTTGCTGAACGAAGAAACCTCAGTATGCCGTTGAAGATTTCCTTGAATGTACTCCAACAGGTTTATCTGGAAGCACTAGCTTTCAAAGCACTGTTCCTTCTTCAACCACCTGATGAAGGTCAGTGCTTCAAAAGCTAGTGTTTCCAAATAAACCTGTTGGACGAAAACCTGGTGTTGTGTCATTTTTCACTTTGTCCACCCGAGTCCAACACTGGCACCTCCAAGTCCATGAAAGCAGTTGCAGATAGACAGGGTGGTGAAAAAGGCATTTGGCGTGCTTGCCTTCATTGTTCAGAATATTGAGTGTCGGAGTTGGGAGTCATCTGGTGGCTGTGCAGGACATTGGTGAATCCACTTTTCGGAGATTGTGTACAATTGTCACCAACCTGCTGCAGGAAGGATGTTGTTAAACTTGAGGTGGTACAGTAAAGATTTACAAGGACATTATTGAGATATAGAGTTGTACAGCATAGATACAGACCCTTTGGCCCACCATGTCCATGATGTTCAACAAACACCAAACTGCATTCGTCCCATTTACCTGCGCTTGGCCCATAGTTGACTACACCCTGGCTTTTTAAAGGCACGTCCCGATGCTGCTTAAATGCTGTACGAGTACCCAATCACCCTCTCAGGCAGAATGTTCCTAAATTTACCCATCCTCTGGGTCAAAATATTTTTCTCACATTTCCTCTAAGCTGTTTTCTCCTCAACTTCAACTTGTGCCCTCTGGGCTTAGGTCACGGGGAGAAAGATCCTCTCAATCTACTCTGCCTACATTTCTGGTAATCTGGTATTCTTCAGTTAGATCCTCTCTAAGCCTCCTCTGCTCCAAGGAAACAAAACTCAGCCTATCCAGTCTTCCCTCATAACGGTGACTTTCCAACCCACTGCACCCTCTGCAGTACAATCACATCCTTCTGATAGGGTGGCAGTCAGACCTGCACACAGTATTCCATCTGTGGCCTCATCAATGTTGTATAAAGTTGTTGTAAGAGTGCCTTGCTTTTAAATTGTACAGCTCAGGTAATAAAGGCCAGCATTCTGTATGCCTTCTTCAGCAGCCTGTCTGCCTGTGCTGTTTCCTTCTGGGACCTATAGACTTGTATACCAAGGTCCCTTTGTTCCTCAGTACTCCCTAGGGACTTACCCTTCATTTTGTAATTTTTTCCCTTGTTAGACCTCCTAAAATGCGTTATCTCAGGAATATCAGAGCCATTGTTGTGCCGGCAGTACTCATGAGACCATCCCTCACTGTCAACAAGTGCTGCCAATTTTCATGTCGAAGAAGAAAGAACAGTACAGCACAGTCACATGCCCTTTGCCCTCCAAGCCTGCACTAACACATTTTACACTTCCACACTAAAATCTCATCTATGAATATAGTAATTATACATTCTACATTCACATCAAATGTAGAATGTACATAATGAACAGCAAGTGTCCCGGCACTGATCTCTGTGGGACACCGCTGGTCACAGGCTTCCAATCACAAACACAACCCATCACCATCACACTTTGCATCCTGTCTGCAAGCTAATTTCAGATCCAGTTTGCTTAAGACTCCAAGAGCCAATCTTAGACCAGTCTTTTATATGGGACTTTGTCAAAGGCTGTCGGGGTGGCCTGTACCTGCCAGAATAGAGTGGCCCATATCTGTTAACACAAACTGGTATGTAAGTGGAAAGTAGAATTAAATAGCAGGACATGAAACACAATGACAGAAACTAAGCACATCAGCCTATTCACACACACTGAGGCATAATGATACCATTGAACAAGCCACTCAAGAGGACAGTAAAAAGGACCCACCCTGTTCCCATTCGAAACAGTTCTGACCAGCAGACCTAAGGTCTGATGAACGAGTAACTCCAGCCACATTAAATGAAATGGAATTGTGCCAGTAAATGAACAGGCACCAGATGTTAGATACAGCCCATTAATCCCCTAAAACAACTGAGGGGGCAACAGCTAAAGTTATCTTATACTACTCAGTTTTGTAACTGTGTGACTTTACACATTTTAACTAACTTTATAACAGAAATTAAAATTACAAATTTATAGCAAAATTAACTTTTTTGTTTTTTCTTCATTTCTATTAAGGACTTTTGGGCATGTAAGAGGAACAATAGAATTTGATTAAAATTAAATACAATGAATAACAGCATTCAGGATGTCCCTCAAGATAAGCTAGACCGACAGAAACCCAAAGGAGTACAGCAAGTAACTCTGGAATATGAACAAATAGGATACATAGAAAGATCCCAAGGCTGAGCGATTACAGTATCTGCTAATCACTTTGAGATCATGTGAACCTGGGGCTGTCCAATGGATGCCTATCATTGATTAGGTGTCTCAAAGGACAGGGTATACAAAGTAAGAGAGAGGAACATATTAATCACGTTGTATGTGATTGTTCACAGAAAGTTACAAAAGATACTGCTTTTTTTTTACTGTAAAATCAGAGTGTGCCATGGATCTCTCCTCCGAGGCCAGTCTCAGGGGAAGATCCTTTGGCCCTCTCCCTGCATTAACTGGTTTCTGCTTGAATAAACACCTACCACTTGCCTGAATCCTACCTGCCTCCTGAGTCTTTCATCTCTGGTCAGGGATTAAGTTCCTACAGAGGCCTTGTTGTTGTCCATGTAAACCACATCAACTGCACTACTCCCATCAGTATATTTTGTTGCCAGGACTAGAGGATTTGAGTTATGGGGAGAGGCCAAATAGGCTGTTGTTTTTTCCCCCTGGACTGTCTGAGGCTGAGATATGACCTTATTGAGGTTAATAAAATCATGAGTGACATTGAGAGGGTGAATATGCAAGGTCTTTTTTCTAATATTGGTGAGTCCAAAAATAGAGGGCATAGGTTTAAGGTGAGAGGGAAAAGATTTAAAAAGCACGTGTGGGGTTACTTTATCATTGCAGAGGGTGGTGCTTGTATGGAATGAGCTACCAGAGGAAGTGGAGGTGGTGGGTACAATTACAACCTTATGTAGGCACCTGGATCAGTACATGAATAGGAAGAGTTTAGAGGGAGACAGACCAAATGCTGGCAAATGGGACTTGGTCAGATTAGGATCTCTGGTCAGCACTAACAGCATGGACTAAAGGACCTGTTTCTGTGCTGTACAACTCTGTATGATACTCTGAAGGCCAGACCTTGATACTATGACACCCAATTAGATTCCGCACTATCAGAATTGGAAAAGTCCATTGCTTTTCTCACCTTGACGTTTAAGAACAGCACAGACCTGTTTCTGTGTCAATGTGTTACAGCTTTACTTGTCTGTGAATCCTACAGATACAAACAATTACAGAAAATAAGATCTTTCCCATTCACTTCAGGAAACATGAACTGAGAACGCTCCTGTCCCACTCTGCTAACTGGCTGTCCACTTTACAGCAAACATTTAAACAGTTCAGTAACACAATGCAGGAAGACTGAAGCAGGGTCAAGTGAGTATGGGCATCCTCCCTGTGTCATAACTGTTCCTTTCAAAAATCTTTTTTTATACATAAAATCAGTGCGTATACACAATGGAGAACAGCCTGAGTATGCTGCGTGAACTGCTGTGCTTTTCCAGGATCACAAATCCAGAAACAGCCTGAGTAGTCAACATTAAATTTTAGTTTAAGTTCTTCACTAGACAACGTGGCTCTACTCTGTGGCAGCCTGTCACATCTGAGCAGAGTTTTGAAGGAGCAGTCCCATTGAATAGTAGTAATTCCCAAGTACACAAGCTGTACAAGTGAATGGAAGAGCAGGGCAAACAGTTGCTGACTGCGCCTGTTATTGTCCTTATTCATGTAATGAAGGGTGTGAAGGAAACTGATTTCTGGACGCAACCAAGAATGAGATAGTGACAATACACATTGGGTATAGAATAACTTGCAAAGCACATAAATACTGCCAGGTTAGTCGGTCCACAGGCAAAAATAGAAAAATCATGCCCACAAGGATCACATGGTTGGGAGAGCTAGCATTTCATTAATAAAGTTAAACAGGACAGGGTAAGAGTGAAATATGTCAGTCCCAGTGTACGAGTGAACTTCCAATCAAATTTAAATATATGGTATCACATTGGTCAAAAAGTAAACTCCACTTGATTGTTCAGAAATACTGAACCCCCTATTGCATGGTCACAATGTATTCCAGTTAAGTAGGGAAAGAAGTAAATAAACATTCAGATTAAGTATTCATCCAATTATCTCACCATGGTTTATACTTGCTGTCTGACTCTATGACTGTATGTAATTCATGTATCAATTCTGTTTGTCCAAACTGGAGGAATTCGATAGCAGGGTACAAACAATGACTGCAGATGCTGGAAACCAGATTCTGGATTAGTGGTGCTGAAAAAGCACAGCAGTTCAGGCAGCATCCGAGGAGCAGTAAAATCGATGTTTCGGGCAAAAGCCCTTCATCAGGAATACAGCCTGATGAAGGGCTTTTGCCCGAAATGTTGATTTTACTGCTCCTCGGGTGCTGCCTGAACTGCTGTGCTTTTCCAGCACCACTAATCCAGAATTAGATAGCAGGCCAAGTGTCAGATTGAAACAAATATCACAATTTAATTTATTTCCACGACGTGAAAACAGAACACTTCTCTTACAAAATGACTGAATAAATACATCATTTTCAAGTGGTCCAACGGGAAATCAAATATTAATATGAAAAGGTACACATTCAGACAGATTCAGAGAGATTATTGGACACAGAATGAAAAAGCTCTCATAAAGTGGTCTTGTTATAAACATGTGAACAATAAATTCAAAATGCACATTCAGAATATAACTTACAATCATAAACCGTACCATAGAATAACAGTTGTGGAAATTGTCCAAACTGCTGTATACTGTCAGAGACTGACAATGGTATTAAAAAGTCTCACTTTCATTTACAGTACATAAATTTCTCCAGTGCAGATAGAGGTCATTTGGCCCATCCCCCTGCAACAACTCTCCAAAGCAGGTCCCACGCAGATGTAGATTCCACATTTGCCACAGTTAACCCACTGACACTGCACATCCTTGAAGACTACAGGACAATTTACCATGGCTAATCCAGCAAACCTGCACATGTTTGGACCATGCAGGAAAACAAGAGCACCCAGAGGAAACCCATGCAGACATGGGCAGAACGTGCAAACTGCACACAGATAATGAAGCATGGTTGGAATTGAATCTGTGTCCCTGGCGTCACTGTGCCACCAAGCCATCCTGATATGGATAGCAATCAATGAAATCTTATTCATGTTGAGCAACAGGGATTTGAAGTAAATAGAGCTCCTGCAGTTTCTTCAAGTGTCATGTTAAACAGAGACAAATGTGTAAGTACAATCACTTATTCACAGAACACAAACTGACAGGCACAGATACTTTCAGGTACAGATGCAGTCATCCATTCATATAGTTGAAGCTGTCAGGGATAGACTGATGATTACACAAACACATTCACATTGCAGAAACAGACAGGTACATTTTGATAATAAAAGGAGAAAGTGAAGTCTGCAGATGCTGGAGATCAGAGCTGAAAATGTTTTGCTGGAGAAGCGCAGCAGGCCAGGCAGCATCCAGGGAACAGGAGAATCGATGTTGAAGGGCTTATGCCCGAAACGTCAATTCTCCTGTTCCCTGGATGCTGCCTGGCCTGCTGCGCTTCTCCAGCAACACATTTTTAGCACATTTTGATAATATACTCACATATTCCCAGAGGAAAATCTGACCGGTATATATTGATAAGTACACTCTTACATTCACCTAGAATCTAATGAGGCAGATTGATAACTAATGTCACATTGACATAGCAAAAGCTGACAGGTAGAGACTGATAATTATACTCCTATTCACACAGCAGAATCTGACATGGGCAGATAGATAATTGGACCGTCATCTTCACATCACAGAAACTGACAGGGAGAGATAGATAACAAGACAATCATATTCAAATTGGAGAGACTGATGGACAGATCAATAACTACACTTCCATATTCACAGATCAGAAACGGACAGGTACAGATGGATAGGCGAAAGTGAGGACTGCAGATGCTGGAGATTAGAGTCAGGAGTGTGGTGCTGGAAAAGCACAGCAGGTCAGGAATCATCCGAGGAGCACAGATTGCAGGAATATTTCTAAGTGGCTGGCAAATAGCGTAATGTATTACTGCTTACATCAGTGCTTGATGGATACAGAATAAAACCTCTCTTGAAGTAACACTAATTGACTATTACACAGAGGACCAGAGTCTGAATGGACAGATGTTGAGTTAATGCAAAATGTGTAAATAAGGACACGACAGATACAGAGTTAAAGTGACACATATATAGCAAGCTTACAGTTGCTGGTTAACAGGTATTCGCGTAACACTGAGAAATGCTATAAATCCCTACATAGAGTTGTAGAGATGTACAGCATGGAAGCAGACCCTTCGGTCCAACCAATCCATGCCGACCAGATATCCCAACCCAATCTAGTCCCACCTGTCAGCACCCGGCCCATATCCCTCCAAACCCTTCCTATTCATATACCCATCCAAATGTCTCTAAAATGTTGCAATTGTACCAGCCTCCACCACATCCTCTGGCAGCTCATTCCATACACGTACCACCCTCTGTGTGAAATAGTTGCCCCTTAGGTCTCTTTTATATCTTTCCCCTCTCAACCTAAACCTATGCCCTCTAGTTCTGGACTCCCCGACTTTGACTATTTATCCTATCCATGCCCCTCATAATTTTGTAAACTCTATAAAGTCACCCCTCAGCCTCCGACACTCCAGGGAAAACAGCCCCAGCCTGTTCAGCCTCTCCCTGTAGCTCAAATCCTCCAACCCTGGCAACATCCTTGTAAATCTTTTCTGAACCCTTTCAAGTTTCACAACATCTTTCCGATAGGAAGGAGATCTGAATTGCATGCAATATTCCAACAGTGGCCTAACCAATGTCCTGTACAGCCGCAAGATGACCTCCCAACTCCATTACTCAATACTCTGACAAATAAAGGAAAGCATACCAAACACCTTCTTCACTATCCTAGCTACCTGCGACTCCACTTTCAAGGAGCTATGAACCTGCACTACAAGGTCTCTTGGTTCAGCAACACTGCCTAGGACCTTACCATTAAGTCCTGCTAAGATTTGCTTTCCCAAAATGCAGTACCTCACATTTATCTGAATTAAACCCCATCTGCCACTTCTCAGCCCATCTGGTCAAGATCCTGTTGTAATCTGAGGTAACCCTCTTTGCTGTCCACTACACCTCCAATTTGGTGTCATCTGCAAATTTACTAACTGTACCTCTAATGCTCACATCCAAATCATTTATGTAAATGACAAAAAGTAGAGGACCCAGTACCGATCCTTGTGGCACTCCACTGGTCACAGGCCTCCAGTATAAAGCTGCAGGACGCCTAAGCAGTTATTGATAGGTCACTGGGCCCACAGTTATCAATCAAGTTCTCAGAAATATATTAATCCCACACTCAAGACGTAACTCAGCTCTTGACTCTAGAAAAGTATGACATAGAAACTCTTTTCATTTCTCTTCAACTCCATGCAATTGAGAATGAAACCAAAAGAGAAAATGCTAGAAAATCTCAGCAGGTCTGGCAGCATTTGTAAAGAGCGAAAAGAGCTGACATTTCAAGTCTAACTGACCCTTTGTCAAAACTAATAAAAGGGAGATATAGGGGGGTATTTATACTAGGCTGAGAGAAGGAGAGTCATGGCTCCAGAAGCAAAGGTGGCAATAAAGAGGTGATAATGTCAGTGCATAAAGAGATTATAGGGAGATTGGGAGCTGTGAATTACCAAGGCTGAAGCCAGTGATTTGTGACATACTGTGTGGGGGATGGAGGCATGGGTGAAGTCGAGGCAAAATGGAAAACAGTGGAGAAGGGTAGCAAAGGGGGAAGAGGAGAGGAAAAAGGTGATGAGAGAGTGGGGAGCGAGAAAGAGAGAGACAATCAAGAAATAAGAGATACAGAACAGTGAAAAAAATTTAAAAAGATAAATTAGATTACTTACAATGTGGAAACAGGCCCTTCGGCAAGTCCACACCGACCCTCCGATGAGCAACCCACCCAGACCCATTCCCTTATATATACCCCTTCACGTAACACTATGGGCAATTTAGCATGGCCAATTCACCTAACCTGCACATTTTTGGATTGTGGGAGGCAGCACCCGGAAGAAACCCTCATCCAGAGAATGTACAAATTCCGCACAGACAGTTGCCTGAGGGGGGAATTGAACCCGGGTTTCTGTGAAGCAGCAGTGCTAACCAACGTGCTGCCCCAATAAATAAAATAAATGAAATAAAATTACGGAGCAGAATGAAAACAGAGGGGTCGAGATGGGATAATCAGCTGAAATTGTTGAATTCAGTGTTGAGACCGGCGGGCTGTAACGTGCCAAGTCGGAAGATAAGATGCTGTTCCTCCAGTTTGCGTTGAGCTTCCCTGGAACATTGCAGCAGGCCAAGTACAGACATGTGGGCATGGGAGCAGGATTGTGTGTTGAAGTGGCAAAACACGGGAAGTTCCGGGACCTCATTGCGTACAGACCGAAGAATGAGTTGCATCAACTCCAAGCGTAGAAAACACTCACGGTCAGGTTCCAGCGGATTGTCTAACTTGACAACAAATGTAACCACAATTTCAAATGGATGAGTTTCTTTTTCACACAGTGATAAATTCTGTGTTAATTCAGAGGAAACTGAGTGAGAGACAGAGCAAGGAAACATCCAGCTCACTCCCGCCCCAACTGTATCTGGGACTGAACCTTTTCTCCCCAATTCTGACTGTTCCTGAGCAGAGGAGCGCATGCGTGAGGCCCTCCCCCAGCGCTGCCGTTGAGGGGCATTTACTCAGTGAGTGCAAGAGGTTTGTTTGAAACAGACCGCAATGGAGAGATCAGCGCCCAGGGAAGCGAGGGAACAGCAGGCTCCTTCCAGCAGCACATCGGGATGGGAGCCTGGGACACAGAGGGGGCTCCGAGACCAGGAGGGGCGTTGGAAATGTGATAGGTGGAAAGAGGTCAAGGTGAAGGTGATGGGTCGGAGTAGGATGGAGGCGGAGAGGTCAAGGAGAAGACTGCAGGTCAGGAAGGCGGTGCCGGGCTGGAGGGATCCGGCTGAGACAAGGTGGGGGGAGGGGGGATGAAGAGACTGGTGGAGTCCAAGTTCATCCCCTGCGGTTGGAGTGTTCCCAGTCGGAAGATAAGACGCTCCTCCTCCGACCGTCGGTTTGTTGTGGTTTGGCGGTGGATGAGTCCAATGACCTGCATATCCTCGGTGGAGTGGGAGGGGGAGTTGAAATGCTGTGCCACAGGTTGGTTGGGTTGGTTCGTCCGGGTGGCCCAGAGGTGCTCTCTGAATCGCTCCGCAAGTAGGCTGCCTGTCTCCCCAATATAGAGGAGGCCACACCGGCTGCAGCGGATGCAGTAGATGATGTGGGTGGAGGTGCAGGTGAATCTGTGGCGGATATGGAAGTTTCCCTTGGGGCCTTGGAGAGAAGTGAGGGGGGAGGTGTGGGCGCAAGTGTTGCACCTCCTGCGGTTGCAAGGGAAGGTGCCGGGAGTGGTGGTTGGGTCGGTGGGGGGTGTGGATCTGACAAGGGAGTCGCGGTGGGAGTGGTCTCTACGGCAGGCTGATAGGGGAGGGGAGGGGAATATATCCTTGGTGCTGGGGTCTGTTTGGAGGTGGCGGAAGTGACGGCGGATGATGCGCTGTACATGGAGATTGGTGGGGTGGTAGGTGAGGACCAGTGGGGTTCTGTCCTGGTGGCGGTTGGAGGGGCGGGGCTCAAGGGCGGGGGAGCGGGAAGTGGAGGAGATGCGGTGGAGGGCACCGTCGACCATGTCGGGGGGGAAATTGCGGTCCTTGAAGAAGGAGGCCGTCTGTGTTGTGCGTATTTTGAACTGGTCCTCCTGGGAGCAGATGCGGCGGAGACGAAGGAATTGGGAGAATGGGATGGCGTTTTTACAGGGGGCAGGATGGGAGGAGGTGTAGTCCAGGTAGCTGTGGGAGTCGGTTGGTTTGTAGTAGATGTCCGTGTTGATTCGGTCGCCTGAGATAGAAACAGAAAGGTCTAGGAAGGGGAGGGAGGAGTCCGAGACTGTCCAGGTGAATTTGAGGTCGGGGTGGAAGGTGTTAGTGTAGTGGATGAACTGTTCAACCTCCTCGTGGGAACACGAGGTAGATATAGCACCGTTTATCCTCTCTCCAATAGGTTGTATATTGGGAGTTGGATATTGAACTGTGTCAGCATTCCCGGTGATGAGTAGTCCCATTCATGGAACTGTGCAGTTTTTACTCAGTTTCTCCATCTCACTCAATTGGTATCGAATCATATGAAAAACAAACACAATCTCCAGACAAAGAGCAGCTCAGTGCAGCAATGGAATCCGATCCGTGGTTCTGTTTTAATTTGCTGGCTTATCCTAACGAATATGCAATGAATGTGACATTGATCAATATTGCCAGACTCGCTTCACGTTGATTAATAGGCGGTGTCTCTCTATCTCCCTCCAGACAAATACCTGAGGGACTAAGACACTGTGATACTTCCTCGGTTCAAAGGGAAGTGTCACCAGCTGCCTCGAGCAAACAGCAGGTATGTAGCCCATTGACGTTTACACACAAGTTTTGAAGATAGATAAACTGAATCCTCATCCAAAATAAACACTCAGGAACAGCATGAAAATCTGCATTTTAATAAGAACATTTTCTACAATGTAGATAAACAAATAGATCATACTGTTACATAGCAGCTACCTCACAGATGGTTGTTGAAACTAAGTACAGAGATGGGGGGAAACTGCTCATCAACAGTTTCTCTCTCTCCATTCTCAGTGCAAATCACCCCCATTTCCAATAAGTGTTATTATTCACAGCCATCAAGTCACAGAGATGTACAGCATGGAAAGAGATCCTTCGGTCCAAATCGTCTGTGCCAGTCAGATATCCTAACCTAATCTAGTCCCATTTGCCAGCATATTGCCCATATCCCTCTAAACCCTTCCTATTCACATACCCATTCAGGTGCCTTTTAAATATTGTAATTGTACCAGCCATCCATGCCGTTCATGATTTTATGAACCTCTCCAGAGAAAACAGCTCCACCCTTTCGGCCACTCCCTTGAGCTCAAATCCTCCAACCTGGATGAAGAACATTTACATGTAGTTTGTCTGTGACTGAGAAGGACAGAATTACTCCTTTACTGAATAGTTGACACATACAGAGATGATAATTCAATAATGTGAATTCCAAACAATCTCTGCAAAAGTCTGAGTTTTCCTCACTCCTAAATGATCTGCTAGTAGTAGCTCATGCGCTCCTTTCCGTAACCCACAGGCAATACAACTTGATAAACTTCTGCCCATTTCTCATCAGCCTGAATATGTGATGGTCTCCAGTTCTTCATTAAGACATCCGGGTGCTCCGGTTTCCTCCCACAGCACTTGTTGGGCTGAAGGGCCTGTTTCCACACTGTAATGTAATCTAATCTAATCTACATCATTTTTAAAGATAATAACATGCAGGGATATATTCAGATTTATTTTCTTTGTATGCCTTTTGATATAATTGCTTTAAACTTTCATCTTTCTGCTGTAACTCAGTTAATTTATCTGAGCCAGAGATGTCTGCTTTGTCATCTATCTGTTCCCGATTTGTCTCAACCATCAGGTCCAACACGGTCTCTGCTAAGTTCACTTCAACTTTCTTATCTGTACTCTTTGATCTCTCCTATTTCAACCGGTGACTTTGTCACCACACAGTCAGGAAACATCCCAGGATATATGTCCAGCAATAATTCAGTTGCCTGAGTTTTCACTGGCTTTTCAACAACAGTAGGCAGCACTCCTACCGTTCTGGCTTTTCAACAACAGTAGGCAGCACTCCTACCGTTGAATCAACAATATCATTAGCAAGGACAAATTGTATTCCCGGAGCTGAGAGTTTGTCCAATACTCCTACCAAAACTTCTCCACTCTTCACTGGACACTCTAACCTCACTTCTCACAATTAAGCATTTCTTGTGTCAACAAGAATTCCCGTTACTAGTACCTTTTCTGGCATTAGTCCTTTAGAGGAGCATATATCAATCTGTGATGCTGAAAGATGAGGAGAGGATCTTTGTATCTCTTAATATTGCAACCACTTTACCTGCTCCTCCTGGCCTATGTGAGTAAACTTTACCTTCAGAGGTGGATGGTTTAAGAAGATCTGGTACCTCCGACCAGCTTGTACATTCTGGTGCAGCTTTCGAGCCTCCTCTGTGCTTTCTATTACCACTCCAACAAAATTCACTGCCTTATCCTGTTTCCTACATCCGGCTTCCCAATGCTTTTCCTGACCCACCAACACTGATTTAATGTGGCCTACTTTATTGTAGGGAAAACACCAGAGCTTTTTAACTTCTTTCCCCTTCAAGGGTTTCCTTTTTATCCTGTGGTAAGTCATCCTTACGATCTTCACCGAGATCTATCATTTCCTTTCCATGTGAGGATTTCTCTTATCCTCAATTTCTATCCCTCATGGATTGAAATTGGTTTTGGAAGCCAAACTTTGATTTATTGACCAACTCATAACCATCAGCCATTTCAGCTGTCAATCTTGTTATTTTAATTCTCTGCTCTTCCACATGAGTTTTCACTACTTCAGGAAGTGAATCTTTGAACTCCTGTCTGAGTGCCAATTTCCAAAGCTTTTATTCAATGGAACAGTTTATGATTGTAAGTTATATTCTGCATCTGTATTTTGAATTTATTGTTCACATGTTTATAACCAAACCACTTTGAGAGCTTTCTCATTCTGTGTCCAATAACCTGAGTATCTGTCTGAATGCGTATCTTTTCATGTCGATATTTGATTTCCCTTTGGACGGGCATGTAAACCACAAGAATGTCCCACGGTAGCGTCTCCCTCAGCAGGCCCACACACAGCCCGAGAAAGGCCTCTCTCTTCCCCCCAGCCCGCTCACTCCAAGTTCCGGGACCAGTTCCTGCTCCGCTTGGCCTCTTATAAACAGCCCCCGGTTCTCCCTGAACTCACCCCGAATCAATCCCGGTCTCCGAGCCCCCTCTGTGTCCCAGGCTCACATCCCGATGTGCTGCTGGAAGGAGCCTGCTTTTGCCATGTCAATGTGATTTTAGTTATCAATCTGCCCCATCAGGTTCTAGTTGAATGTAAAAATGTAGTTATCAATATATACCTGTGAGATTCTCCTCTGGGAATGTGGGTGTTATCAAAATGTACCTGTCAGTTTCTGCATTGTGAATGTTTGAGTGCAGATTTCAGTCTGTACCTGACAGTTTCTGCAATGTGAATGTGTGCAATCATCAGTCTATCCCTGACAGCTTCAACTATATGAATGGATGAGTGCATCTGTACCTGAAAGTATCTCTACCTGTCAGTTTGTGCTCTGTGAATAAGTGAGTTACCTCTGTTAAACATGACACTTGCAGAAACTGCAGGAGCTCTATTTACTTCAAATCTCTGTTGCTCAACATGAATAAGATTTTATCTATTGCCATCCATATCAGGATGGCATGGTGGCACAGTGGTGCCAGAGACATAGATTCAATTCCAGTCTTGGTTCATTATCTGTGTGCAGTTTGCACATTCTGCCAGTGTCTGCATGAGTTTCCTTTGAGCGCTCTAGTTTCTTTGCATGGTCCAAACATGTGCAGGTTTGCTGGATTAGCCATGGTAAAT